>NC_090179.1:16984525-17062025 GCF_024679245.1 Pseudorasbora parva
CATCTTGTGACTTAATTTACCCCCAACCCCACAAATCTAGGAGTTATTTTAACATTTACCTCACCTAAAGGATTATTAGGAACACCTGTTCAATTTCTCATTAATGCAATTATCTGATCAATCAATCACATGGCAGTTGCTTCAATGCATTTAGGGGTGTGGTCCTGGTCAAGACAATCTCCTGAACTCAAAACTGAATGTCAGAATGGGAATGAAAGGTGATTTAAGCAATTTTGAGCTGGCATGGTTGTTGGTGCCAGACGGGCTGGGCTGAGTATTTCACAGACTGCTCAATTACTGGGATTTTCATGCACAACCATTTCTAGGGTTTACAAAGAATGGTGTGAAAAGGGAAAAACATCCAGTATGCGGCAGTCCTGTGGGCGAAAATGCCTTGTTGATGCTAGAGGTCGAGGAGAATGGACCGACTGATTCAAGCTGATAGAAGAGCAACTTTGACTGAAATAACCCCTTGTTACAACCCAGGTATATAGCATAGCATTTGTGAAGCCACAATACACACAACTTTGAGGCGGATGGGCTACAACAGCAGAAGACCCCATCGGGTACCACCAATCTCCACTACAAATAGGAAAAAGAGGCTACAATTTGTACAAGCTCACCAAAATTGGACAAATAAAGACTGGAAAAATGTTGCCTGGTCTGATGAGTCTCGATTTCTGTTGAGAAATTCAGATGATAGAGTCAGAATTTGACGTAAACCGAAAGAGAACATGGATACATGATGCCTTGTTACCCCTGTGCAGGCTGGTGGTGGTGGTGTAATGGTGTGGGGGTTGTTATCTTGGCACACTTTAGGCCCCTTAGTGCCAATTGGGCAACGTTTAAATGCCACAGCCTACCTGAGCATTGTTTCTGACCATGTCCATCCCTTTATGACCACCATGTACCCATCCTCTGATGGCTACTTCCAGCAGGATAATGCACCATGTCACAAAGCTTGAAAAATTTCAAACTGGTTTCTTGACCATGACAATGAGTTCACTGTACTAAAATGGCCCCCAGTTAACAGATCTCAACCCAATATATCATCTTTGGGATGTGGTGGAACAGGAGCTTCGTGCCCTTGATGTGCATCCCACAAATCTCCACCAATCTCCATCATTCTGAAGGCGAATGGGGGTCAAACACAGTATTAGTATGGTGTTCCAAATAATCCTTTAGGTGAGTGTATATATATATATATATATATATATATATATATATATATATATATATATATATATATATATATATATATATATATATATATATATACATATACATAAAATGGCTGTCAATCGAATAAAATATTTAATTGTGATTAATCGCAAATTGCCATGAGTTAACTCACAATTAATCACAATTTAATCACACATTTTTATCAGTTCAAAATGTACCTTAAATTAATATGTTTCAAGTTTTTAATACTCTAATCAACATGGGAATGGACAAATATGCATGCTTTATGCAAATGTGAGTTTATTATTAGTGAAACCATTATCAGATCATGAAGACTAGACATGAATCAAATGTCACAGATATTTTTCAAAGAACTTGTTCATGTCTCTTAAGTCTAAGCTTAAAAATTCAGAATAAGCAGGGATTTCTCTCATTTTAAAGGGATAGTTCTAAAACATATCAAAATTTAATTTCAAAGTGAACTATCCCTTTAAGAATATAAATAAAGGGAGTTTTTAACTGGCAGCTTATTTCAAAACGGCACAGTTCGTATGAAACAAAGGTAATGTGAACGCTGTCATGCGGACCAGGTTGCGCACCAGTACCACACCATAACTGGAGGAGGTCCATATTCCACGAGTAGGAATATAGTTTGGCCCCTTTAAGGGATGCACGTTCCCTATTGTGTAAAAAAAAAAAAAAAAATGGCTGATTGATAATTTAAATGTTTTCTTCCTGTCAAAATAATTGCTTTATGCTTTAAAATAGCTTGAATGTAACTCTACACCATTGCTTCATTCAGTATACACAGATACATGAATATGCAAATTAGCCCCACCTCCACTCACTCCCACCAGCTCAGAATAGCTGATCCACTCACCCAACTTTACTGTAGTTAAAGATGCACAATGGCAAGTGGAAATACTGGTTTAATTCAGCCATATATGTTTGAAATAGAAAATGATTCACAAGAAGTGGGAAGTGAATTATACAAGCTCGTCTACATGCCGATGTATCAGAATGGTAATGTGTTTTAGGTATCGCTCTCCACAAAGTTGGACACATAAAGGTACTTGATTAGCCTTTGGCTTGAGTACGTCATCAAACCATGTTCCCGTTCGGTTTATATATAGTTTATAGGAAAAAAAATACTCAGCAAAGGTAACATGAATTTCTACATGTTTTGTCTAAATGCATTATAAAAACAGCACATAGAAATATATATATATTTTTTAATTATTTGTGTTTTTTTTTTTTTACTTACAGCGGTTCTTTAATAATAATAATTATATATAGAATATGTGTTTATATATATATATATATATATATATATATATATATATATATATATATATATATATATATATATATATATATATATAGAGAGAGAGAGAGAGAGAGAGAGAGAGAGAGAGAGAGAGAGAGAGAGAGAGAGGGAGAGAGAGAGAGAGAGAGAGAGAGAGAATATTTGTTTATATTTATTTTGTTTGGATTTATTTATTTAAAAGCCCAGGCATACACAATGCCTATAGAATGGTGCGTAAAGAAATTCATAAAGGAAAAAAAACTGCTATAAATAATGAATCAGCTCCAAATCAGATTCCACGTGATCACAGGCTCAGGGCAGGGGTCGGCAAGTTTGGCAATGGGCCAAAAAAAATGTGCCCCCAGATGGTGGGCCAGAAGATAGTCAAAGGATAATTTAAGAAAAAAATGGATGAAAAATGCATTTTTATGTATATCATTTTAATATGCTTGTTACACAATGGAGCCTAACTTATTGTAATAATTATTTGACGTAGCCTTATTCCTTGGCATCCTTACATCTAAAACGTTTTTGTTGTTGTTGTTGTTGTTGTTAGTGCGCTGGAGGTACACTATTGGGTCATGTGCAGAGTTATGTTAACATTGAAACTAGCTGGTGGGAGAAAATGGCACTATCAAGGAGTCGAAAGAGGAAAGTCGATAGCGAAAATATGGCATACAAAGAAGAATGGAATGACAACTATGCATTCATCTTACCTAGTTCTGTAAATGCAAAGCTAGTGTGTCTTATCTGCAACGAAGTTGTCGCTGTTTGCAAAGAATATGATATTAGACGGCACCACAAGACCAAGCATCTTTCATCATCAATCTTTTTGATATAAAGAAAGCTGAACGTTCCAATGGTTCACTGTTAGTTTTCTCATACCACACATTTTATGCAGAGCATATGAGTGGGGTGCTAATATTTCCTCCAGAGCAGAGAGCGCCCTACTGAAGATTCCGCTCCGCTTGCTCATTCCACCCTTTGTGACATGCTGGTTCAGAAATATGTGAAATAATTTTCTTTTTTGACTAGTAGTTGTCCATTTAAAACATTAGTCGATGTAGCACACATTTATATTAATTTCATTACTTTAATATAGCCTGAATGCCAGCCGAACTCAGCCCTGACCACAACATTTGAGCTTTGGAAGTTCGGTCTGGACTTGATCCATAGAGGAGTAATTATCCCCGAAGAGAAACTGTTTGGACCAATGAAATCGCCAGGTCGGGCTTTAGACGATGACCGTATGATAAACAGATGATAAACAGTAACGTAATCATCCACATCATCAAAGGCGCTTGGCTGAATTTGTTCAAATCGTAAAAAGAGAGCTTGTTTGTATATGCATTCCCTTCACTATTTCTCTCTGAAAAGATGATCATGTTGGTAAGTAACTGTGTATCCTTAAATTATTTTTTTTACAACACCGGCAAAGATCGTTTACACCAAGACTTGGCATATGTAGAACGTAAATGTAATTTAATATGTAACGAGACAACATTGAACATTTTAAAAACAATTCCACACGTGTAATGTCGGGGACCATGAAAATTATTCAAACATATACAAAAATGATACAGATTCCAAAGTAGGCATACAAGTCTTGAATGCAACAAGTTTATCAAAAAAAGCACGTTTGAAAGAGAGGGTGAAAAACAGTAAAGAAAATAGCTTATTCTTACATTTTTTATGTAAAAAATAATGATAACATTATAAGGTATCATTTAAGTAGCTCACAATGACAGCAAACACATCTCTACTGTCCAGCATGATAATGGAGAGATTAGGCAACCAACCTTATGGGCCCTATTTTAACGATCTGAAAAGCAAGTGTCAAAGCGCGAAGGGCAAGTATCTTTGTGGGCGGGTCTCGGCACTGTTGTTATTTTCTCGGCGGGATAAATGGCTCTTGCGCCTGGCGCAAATCTAAAATGGGTTGGTCTGAAGTAGCTTCATTATTCATAGGTGTGGTTTGGGTGTAACGTGAATAAACCAGCATTCCCTTTAAAAGCAGGTGCGCAAGTTCCATTATGGATTGCTATTATTATGGCGTATTTACCAGGCGCACGCCAGGAGCGGTTCACAGCCGACGTGACTGATGTTCTTGTAAGAGCAGTGAAAGACAGATGTCCTTATATACATATATGTCTTGCCACTATTGGGCAAACAGGTCTGATCCTTAACTACTACAATTAGCCTGAATAATTTGTAAGCTAGATTTATGCCTATTTTTTCACATCTTCGTGGCACACCACAATGATTTCTGTCATCTCTGATTTGCAAAAATAACTGTTGCGTCTGTGTAGATTACATGAGCAAAGTGTATGCGCGTTGTGCACGCTATACATTATGGTCAAGCATGCGCCCTTAAAATAGCATAATGAACAACGCGCAACGCGCAACGCGCCACTGACTAGGTTAGACTAGGTTTTTTCTGGTCAGTGGCGCAATTGTTTAATGGAAAAGCAAAATAGCACCAGGGATTGTTTGCGCCGGAACACGCCTCCTTTTTTGCGCTGAACCGCCCAGGGAGCGCAAGTTCATTCACTAGTTTAGCGACGTGATTCTGTGGAGGGAAAAGCGTGCTTTGCGCGGGTGCAAAATAGGAATGACACATGCGTCGGTGTACAAAGTCAATTGCGCTGGGTGCAAGATAGGGCCCTATATGTTTGAGCCTGTTTCTGACGAAGATGCAGATTTTGAGGAACAACCAATTGTTTTGAGATTGGAAATGGATGCTTCTGAGTGGTAAGTGTAGTCTTTATATTTTTAGTAAGAACCAGCAAAAGTGTTCCGTCAACACTAGAACTTCAGCCTAAATGTGAACTGGCATATAACATTAACTTTGCACATTAACACATAACATCAGCAGTCACAACTTTGTTTTTAGCATTGTAAAAACTTTTGAATTATTGTAATGTTATCAATTACAATGATAGCTTCTTCACTTTGAATCATGAACTCTAAACAGCAAACATGGTACCATGTAAATATGTAGTACAGTTGACAGTAGAGTACTTTTTTAAAGTAAAGTTTTTTAAGAAATTGACTAGATGCCTTGTCAAATGACTATCATCTTTTTAACTCAAGTGGTGGAGAAAGTGACATTATCTAGCACAACAGCAATTGTCGCTATCCTCGTTTCGCTGTGCAGTTTCGTCTGGCCTTGAACATGGGCTGGCATATGCAAATGTTGGGGGCATACATATTGGCATACATATTAACTGTACACAGTCAGTGTTATGTTGAGTTTCGCCTTTTTTCACGCAAACGATTTACATATGAAGGAGGAAGCGATGGTGTTTGACACTCACAGTATGGGATTTCCATGTACTGAACTCTTATTATTCAACTATGCCAAGGTTAATACATTTTTCCAATCTAGGACACCTTTAAGGAACAATAGCCATTAAGAGGAATCATAACTGGAATCGTAAATCTTAAACAGTAGACAAACCTTTAAATGTGCGACCGTCTCCAAATGTTCAAACACACAAACACAAATCACACCTCAATTCACACAAAAGCATTAGTTCCCCTCTTGGATCGTCACCTCTTGAAAAATCAGGAGAAATATGGCTGCCTAATTACAGCCTTGCTGACTGAGAAAGAGCATCTGTTCCTAATGCAAACATGCTGTAAAACCTGAAATGAATGCAGATAAATCTGATCCTGAGAGAGACACGAAAACCATCGTAATCAAGACGAACTGCGGCTGTAGGCAAACTTTTGTGGAAACGGTAAAACTAGGCAAGAGTCCAGCAGCAAAATCTGAGCCTGAACCAAAGCGCGTTCATTTTGTATGGTCCACTGTGAATCAGTCATTAATAAATGAATTCAAAACTCTGGTATAAGGTTTGGTACATGTGTGTTATGTGCTTTTGTGTTACTACTGCAAAGCTGAAGGCCACTGAACAGCTGTTCAGACTCTTTCTCAGCACCTGTAAAATCATAGCAACATGCTAAGCACTAGAAAGAATACAATTTGTTGAGAACATTATAGTTTATTTCTCACCTCAGGACTGCCTGGGCGTACTATGAATGATTTTGTTGTGTTTCGCAATTACACATGACAAAGCTAATGCTGTAAAAACCCAAGGCCTTGTGATGTAAGGACAAAGTCAATGACACAGCCAACGAAAAGAAACATCTTTCTCAGCACGCTCTGTAATTTAAAGAACTGTGATTGTCTGATAAATGAAGGCTGATTTGCATAAGCTGCTAATTATTGCCTTACTAAAACCCAAGATGGAAAATTACGATCTTTGGATGAGAAAACTGAAATGTCATCAATAAAAACTCCTAGGCGCTACAACATTTAAGAGCTCCTATGATGCTGATATAATGGGCATAAGCTCTGGTGTAACATTAACTCAAAGAACGGCGTAAATCTTGAAAGGCAGCACGCCAGTTAGTTCTCGGCTTTGTCAAGCCTCCCCTGGAGCCTATTTGCCTAAACTGTTTGTAGATGGGTCTGTTACCCAAATACATTTTACCTCTTTATTTCTGCATTCGAGAACAAAAGAGAAGTAGATGAGCCAAGTGGAGGATGATCGATAGAATGAGGAGAAGTGGGATGCATAGTGTTAGAATGTCAAGGGAAACACAGAGAGAGGGGCCATTGGATCCATGTAGGGTTGAAGCTGACGGCTTATCACCCCCAGACAAGAACCCCCTGGATAAACGCGGTCCGAACAGGAGCGGGGTGCAGCGGCGTGATAAGCAGAGGAAGTTCGCTAAGGCAAAACACCAAAGGAAGGACAGAGAGGGAAAGATATAGAGAGAAGTGGAGTGAATAAGCCTTGGGAAGAGAGTGCCAACAGTGCCAGCAGTGCCAGGAATGCCTCACCAGTGCCGCACGGCTAACCCTCTTAAAAAATTTACACATAGACATTCAGCAGAAGCAGCCAATGTCGGTTATCAAAAGAGCATGTGTGTTGCCGTGGCCTTCGTTAGAGCAGAATACTGCAACATGAAAGACAGACAACAGACTAAAGGGAAAGCGAGATTCTAGTAGCAGCGAGGCCCAGCTCTTGATGGCTCTCTATGAAATGCATTTTGGACACTGGAAGTGGCACGAAAAACAATCACAATACACCACCCCGATGGCAATCTGGCTCTTGTGTAACTAGTTTCTCAGCTCGGGCAACTGCTCGACAAGATACTGGGTAATCTATTTTCTTGTCTCCATAATCCAAACAACCGCCCCTGCGCCCACTTTTGCAAATCCGAACCGGACCCAATTTGTATGTTTGGCTTTGTAAGCACGACTGTTATGCAGCACTGAAATAATACTAATACTAATAATTATCTAGCATTGCCACCATCTGGCTCACGATTAACATTCCAATTAGAATTCGCCGCAATCAGAGCGGTGCAACTTCCAACACAGGAAATAACTGCTGTGACAACGGCTATTATTAGCTTTGAGTACCCCGGCTTATGAATTTTAATTCTACAAATGAACTGTCCGCATACGTCACTATAAAACTGGCAGGCTGAGCATCGAAAACAAAATGCTTGGGTTTCCAAAGCAGCCGAGGGCTTATTGAAAAGGGGCATGTGGACAAACTGAAATTCAAAACTATGACTCGTCCCCTGATGGGAACAATACTGCTCATGCCTCAATGATTCGTTCAGTCTTAATGGGTTTTGTGAATCAATATACACAATGACTTTACTGTCATAGTAAGAGCTTTGGTCCACGTTGCTTTTTATTATGAGGAGGAGCAATTATATGATTACATCTTATGGAATAAAAATTCTTATCGGATACACCTTTTAAAAGTGACTGATCTAACTGAACAAATTACAATAAAAGGGTTGGTTCACCTAAAAATAAAAATCAGCTCATTATTTACTCACCCTAAAGTCATCCTAGATGTATATGACTTCCAAGCTTTATAATGGCAGTGAATGGCCGTTTCTGTTTTGACATCCATAAAAGTGCATCTATCCATCATAAAAGTGATCCATTCCACACACCTTCAGGGGGTTAATGAAGCCATTTTAAAGCGAATAGATGCTTTTGTGTGAGAATGTGATGCTCAGAGAATATAGCAAAACAAAACACCAGTCATGAATTAGAGTCTAAAGCAATAATATTTAAAGAGAAATTGATTTATTTATAGGAGAAGAGAGGCTTGAGTTTGTTGCCCTGGACTATTTGTTTGCACTATCAAAGCTTGCAAGTTATTTCTTTGCCATACGTCGACTCGCGTATAGGCCGTCTGCCGGAGGGTAGTTATTCTGGTTTTTAAAAGTTTTAAATATGGATATTTTTCTTATGCAAATGTGCTTCAGAAGGTCTGTATTAACTCCCCGGAGCCGTGTGAAGCTGTTACAATGGATAGATGCACTTTTATGGACTTCAATATTCACTTAAATTATAAAGCTTGGATTAGCCAGGAAATTATTTAATATAACTCTGATTCTATTCATCTGAAAGATGAATGTCATATACACCAAGGATGACTTGAGGGTGAGTAAATCATGGTCTAATGTTCATTTTTGGGTGAACTATCCCTTTATGGATCAAAATAATATATGACCTGACAATTAATCAACCAAATTAAATCCGTTGAGAAGACAAGTGAAGATGATTTTAAACATCACATTAATTTGAGAGTCAGGCTCAATGACTAACATTACAATGAGCACTTTTAGAAGTGGATATATTGTGTTTATTTGCAAATCATTCAATAAAAACATGTCACTGGTTAAAGACTGATTTCAATTCAAAACATGAAGGTGAAGATTTTTTTTTTTTTTTTTTTTGTAATTGTAGGCTAAAATTACACACAGATTAAAGAGGATTGATTAATAGCATCATTTTCTTTGATATAAATCATTTTAATTTCAAGGTTTAAAATTGACAGCTCAAATTATAATCCATCCCTTTACTGTCCGACAGGGTAACAGTGTGTGTGGGACACAGCAAGCAGAGATATTCCCCACCACCTGACAACCTAATGCCATAAACAAACACATCTTTGTCAACAGAGCTTGCTGTGACACCTGGTATCATCACAAAAACAATATCCTCTGTGCGTGTCATATTACAGGACACACACACACAAAAAAAAAGGCTGAATGCCTGGAAAAGGATTTTACTGGAAAAGCAAACACTGCATGGTTTCACGAGCCAGTCTACATGAATAAGACATCAAATACATAATAATATACAGACTATATCGCTAGATCCGTGTATGACAATGCTGGAAGAGAAATCGAGACACAAAACTGCAAACATAATATATGTACACTATGCAAACAGCATATTATATAACAAAGTTGGTTAGGTGTCAAGTGACTAAATATATTGCTAAATCAAAATATACAGTTTATATAAAGACAAACAATATTTGAACCCTTTATGATTTTCAAACATTTTCGCTTAATTGTTCAAAATGTAAAAATAATAAATTACATAATATCCATTTTAATCCAGCTGTGGAAATAAAAAGGGAAAAAATGTGCAAAATGACTGTGTGGACTGACTGCTCTGCAAGAGAAAGGGACAGAGAATGTGATTTTTTTTTTTTTTTGACTCACAGTTGTTGATTCACGTTTGCTTCTTTTACCCTAGTGATTATTCTCCTTTAAGGGTTCATTTGAGTAAGAGGTGAAAGATACACAAAAATGAACAGATGAGATGTTCCAACTGAGTTGTTTGGCCTTTTAGGCAGGAGGATTGGCTGTGTGAAGTACAAAACGATCAAACTTCCTAGTTTATTTAGCACTTAGCTGGTCACATGACCCAACCTTGTAACCACACAAAGCCTAGAATGAACAGAATCTTTGGTTCTGGTTCAAATTTTTGGTTCATGTTGACATGTTACTCACTCTTCGTGTTAACTAACCAATGTTAACAAAAGCAACATTATTGTAAAGTTTGTCAAATATTTAATAGCAGTGTACATGCATAGTCACTATAGAATATGTATATTCACTATATATATATATATATATATATATATATATATATATATATATATATATATATATATATATATATATATATATATATTCACTATATATATATTCACTATATATATATTCACTATATTTTTTTTTTTTTCAAAGACTTCAGGGATCATTTCAAATATGTATTCCCTGTTTATAGGATGTTAATATTGATGAGAACCTAAAAATATAATTATAATTGAATTAATATTTGTACAACACAGTTGCTGTGAATAGTTTCACTCCTATTGTGGGATCAATGACTTGCTACAATATATTAGGAGTTACGCAGCACTGGCAAGACGTGTTATTTTCATTATTTTCCATCTGCCACATAATCCACCAACCACATCAAACCTCACGTTCCTCGATCATCTTCCAAACATCTTCCTTTTAAAATGATTCCCAAAGCCATTTGGATTTAGCGCATCACCCCCTTCCTGTTCTACTTGGATCCATATGTGTGATTATGAACAAGAAAACAAGCAATTCAATTAAATGCTGCGGCACTTGTTAAAGGCGCAGTTACACCACAGCGATAAATCCCAGTGCCGCCAGAAGTTTGGGCAGCACAGAAGAGCCGGGCGCTGGGAGTGGCAGGCGGGCCATTGGCGGCGTTCGAGAGGCAATAAGAATCAGAATGAGTTAGTGATAGCTGTCGTAAAAAATGGCAGGAACGTCTATTTACAACCGGCAGTAAAACTGCCGTTGGTGCGATTTATGTCTACACTTGGCCCGCAACAACCAGACCCTTTTTTGCCAAGGGCACACCAATACCCTCCACACTACATTAGAATACTGCAGATGGATGTTATATCTGACTGCAAATTTGGGGAACGCAAGATGAGCATTGAAAATTATGCAGAAAAATGGGCAGTAATGTCCGACCATTTCCTTCGCCACATGTGGAGCATGCACATGGGCGTTTGTGTATGGGCCGTCATTAATGCACGTGTATGCATGTGTGCTGGCCATCCCTTCCACCTTCACACCCTTCAAACACTCCCTCCTGTCAGGATCACACCACCCATGGTGAAGAGTTATTAACACCTTGGTCACACCTTCAGGTAATGGCAGCAAATATGCTTTGAATTATAAGGTACGTATTTCAGCCTCTCTGGCCCTGTGTCACTTCCCTCTCTCTGAGTTATGCTATTGATTTAAGAGCTCAGATCCTGAGTAGGGGCCAAGATGAAACTGGTGTGGCCTGGAAATGAGAAAAAAGAAGACTCTTGGCAATTATTGAATCTTCCAAGGATAAGGTTAGCAATATGAACAAGTTAAAAACTTTAGTAGCGGATTTTCCACTGTTGGCCCAGTGCGAGCCAGGGCTTTCAAAGGGCCGGGCCTGAGCTAATAGCCATGGACCTGAAGCACCGAGCCCAAAAGCATGCTGCGATTCCACCGTCAGGCTAGAATCTCCGCATTGCTTCACTAAAACCCACCTATAACACGCCTCTGTATAAATGTCACACAAACCCATCATTTCACCAACTAATGGAAGTTTTATCAGAAAACGAATCAGAAAGAAATCAATGGAAACTAATGAGGTTGCAAAACGAACATGATAAAAGTTGACATTTTTGTTGTTTATTTAAAGATTTGAAACCCAAGCATATTTTTTACCACAGTTTTACAACAATAAATGATCATAATACATTAATTTGTCAAGATTGCACATTAGTCCCACAAATATAACGTGGTATTTACTGTTATTTCACAAAAGAAAGAGACACGTTATTCAGTCCTGTCTGTTTCTGTTTATTTGTAGTCACAGGACAGTATGTTGACATCACATTTAGAAAGAATGATCATTTATACAAATTTTCCACCAAATATATGAACTGAGGAACTTTAGCACTCTCTCCAGTGAGAGTCCCAATACAATTAGGCTATATTTTCAGTCAGAGAAACAGGGGAAGCTCTCAAAAAGCCAGAGCAGCTTTATTTTATTACATATGCAGAGCTAAATATGGATATTAGACAATCTGGTCTAAAGAAATGAGACATACTGACAGATAAAATAAATACATGATTGTGACAGCCTATATTATTTGTTTGGTTTTTCATCGAGTGGTCGTATTTACCATGTTTATTATGGTAATGGTTAGCGTGCATAGTCGCATTTTGCATTGCATATCACATATTCCACATCGGATCACAAACAGGGATTTTTTTTCAAACCCACTGCTGTCTGAAAGTGAGTTTTGAACTAAAATAAATTTAAAAGTATTTAATACTAATTGTTAATCATCAATGCTAATTTAATGTTAATGAAATCATCTGCTGTGCTGCAGTCTCCAGACTCCAGATAAACCCCGCCTTAGTTAGGAACCACTCCTCAAGCTCGAGCTGGCCAAGGTATTTGCCGAGCCAAGAAGCCCAGACCATTGTGACAGTAAAAATGCTTTTTGACCCAGACAGTGGAAACGCGGCAATTGTCCAGCACTGTTTATGGTATGAATGAAATACGACCCCAGACTGTGAATTCAGGTAGGGCAGATTCTGGGTCTTATTGGTAGTTTATGATAAACTAGAGGTGTCAAAATAGAGATATTAAGAAATGTATCGATAATGAAATATCTGATACGGTTCCAACACTCCTTTTCTGTATTTACACCCTCGTTACTCACTCACTCGTCCCATTCACTCACGTGCTTGTATTGCACATAATTTTACTCTTTATCCCAGGTTAAGGGCTCACACCTAAAGCGCAATTGCACAATTCATCTATATAAGTAGCGCTCTCATAAAGCTGCCTTTTAAACCGCTTGCGAGTGTCAAATTGAGTTTTTCAAGGCTTACTGCAATTAAAGGGTCAAATACACACAAAATGATGTCAAAATGCCTGTCTTGCCGAGTATTCAGATGAATACAGTCAGTTTTGGAATCTAAATAGTTCAGAGAAAATGCATGTTGTGTAACAGTATATTGGATCTGTGCATATGCATAAGCTCTTAAAGTGACAGCAGTCTAAGAAACTTGCTGCTGTCTGTCATGTTAATCAAAAGAACAATAGACCAAGAGAACCAGTGGCTGCTCTTGACTGAATAACTTCCATAACTTTAATTGTTATGTAAAGGCATGATTATTTCATTTGGTTCTTTATTCAATTTCTATTTATTTTTAACTTTTTTTGTAAATCTAGTTGTATTTAAATCTCTTTATTTAAATAAAGCCTTTCTGTGCTGTGTGTAGGCTGGTCGCGATAGTCAATAAATCAATTAATCGCATGATAAAAAATATGAGCTCGATAATTTTTTCGGCCGCAGCCGATTTGCATGCTTGTTTGTTTTCCTCCTCTCTCTCTCTGACTGTGAGCACCTCGTCCGTTTGGGGAGGTGTTTATACTCAACGCGCAGACTGCGTGAGGAGACACGATGTTAATTAACAAAGATTCGGGAGGAGGGCTTTCAGATAATTGACACAGGTGGATAGCACTCAGCTAATCAACGAGAGGTGCATATATATACACAGCAGTCTTACCTCCATTCTGTTGACAGTTTATCAGCATCCCTCCTCCACCCCTTCTCCACATTTTGCTCTTTTAGTTCTAACCACTTACACGAAGGGGGGGGTACTCTGGGTTCGGGCCAAGTTCGAGCTCGAATCCCTCCCCCCGGACAGCACGCCAAATACGCATTTATATTACTCTATATAATTATATGTAAGTGTGAACTCGTGAATCATACTTGGCCAGATTCACCTGGAACCCATGCTTCTTCGGTTGCGGAGCCACACGCAAATTTACAAAATTTGATGTGCGCCCAGCAAACGCAATAGGGGTCTCGCGCACTCTGCGTTGACGTCATTTTTACCACGTGCACCCTTGCGCACATGCAGACACATTGAGTATAAACGAGGCTTAAAGCTACACTGAAGTTGGCAGTTTGATAAATGCAAGTCAATTCTTCGGTTCAACCTTTGTGTGCTAAAAAGGCACAGAAGTTCCTGTAGAGATAGCAATACACATTCTCATTTTTTCGCCAAATAAAAGAAAAGCATGCCATCAATGTCTTCTCTCTCGCTGTATCAAATTCTCACCTAGCTGTCCTCAGAGATGGTTAAGTCAAGTTTGTGCACGATTACATGATATAACATTTTTTTAATACTGTATCCTAAATTGTGGATAATTAAGCGATATATCATAGTGCTAATGATTAAGGCGAGACACTACAGGTGAATAGGGAATTTTTTTAAATTACAAGATATCACTATAAAACTTTTCCAGTTTGTTACTGGCATAAACATAAGAAAAAAAATGTATTACAAGTTTTGTATAAAATAATGTTTTAATATGCAAATGAGGCCTTGTATACTTAAATATACGCTCATTTGCATATATATCCAAAAGCAAAATCTGGAAATTGGAAAGGACCAGGTTCAAAATTCTTGATTCTATTTGTTGACATATTAGATGAGAGGGCTTTAACAGAGGGGATTCTGGATATCTTATTTCGTGCTTTAGTTAATTATAGAATACTGGCAATAGCCTTATTTTTGAGAGTAAAAAGACCTATAACTCAAGATAGGAATTATATATCAATATATCCCTCATTAAAAGCCATCAGAATATATTTAAGTATAAGACTGGAAAAGCTGGTGCTTGTAGATGCTACTGAAGTGGAAATATCTAACTCTGAGTGTGAGAGAAAACTCATTTTGAGAAAACGGCCTTTTAAAGTTTTGTATTGTATAATTGCATACATTTCCCCCAACCTAAAAACAAAATATATATTCACTTCATTTATATAAGCAGTGTATAACATTTAAAACACAGGTAAATAAATAAATTAATAAATTATCAATAAAAAAAAGCCTTATGCTGAAGAGAACTACCTTAACAAACACACATAACATTCACAAAAACAGCAAAAAACTGTCCCTGTTTGCTGTATGTCCATATGTAACTATTTGAATCTAATTCTGACAGGGTTTCATCATCTAATCTGTTGTTGTTCACTTTCTTTTTATCATCTCTTGCTACTTTGTCCTTTCTGTGAATGTTTATGAGCTTATTTCAGCGTTGTCTGCATTTTCTCTCAGGCGGAGAATACACAAGGAAGCAGCGGCACGTATGACGTACTGTGAAATTCACATCGGCCAATCAGATGTGATTTTCGGCTGCAAACTTTCGTGGTTGGGTAGTTCTACAAAGGAAATGCCCATATTTGGATTAGATAGTCTCATACACAGCACTGAGAGCTTTATAATGATACCAGGCATGACATGTTTCTGTGAATGGAGACGGTACGGGAGCTCACGTTAGAATAACTTTTGATGATTTCGGGTAGAACTCTAAAGGCGCAAGTTGACAAAATATAGTGAATTAACCACATTAATGTTTAATGTCGACATATTTTTTTATTTTGATATGAAAGCTTACATGTTAAGGGAGCAAACCAATTGACCACTGCATGAAAAAACAATGTTTTCACCTGCCGTGTCTCACCTTAAAAAGAAAAAACAACAAGAAGAACTGTACAGAACCGAAAACCGTGACCGTGATCATTTCTATTCTCAGAACAAACATAAAACAAACACAACATAACTATAAAAATGCTATTCAAATTAGAACGTTCATTAACAGACATGCCATTTAGTTACTAACCTGATGCAGACATATGGTCGAATTGGATAGATATAGTCTTGGTCTGGAGCGAGGTTTCTGTAAGCTAACGAAAATAAGCAGGGAGTCTGAAATCTTCCGCAATGGCCATGAGTCAAAATGCCCAACTAAAGGAAACACTGATCACCATAATGGTAACCAATACAATACTGTCTATTTCGTGAAAATCAAAGCCACACCAGAACTGTTGCTCATCTCCAAATGATTCTCTTCAAAATGAATCTGCGTTTTAAACGATTGAATGAATGACTCACAAATAAAAACTTCCCGCCACCTACTTGCGGTTTTGTTTTCATATTTATACTTAGCATGGACTTTTTATTTAAAATATCAAACTTTTAAAGTTTAATTTGTACATATTTCTAAATAGCACATTATTTACCCATTAGCTGCATTAAACAGTCTATGTAAATGTGTCTAAATCCCACTTTAGATAGAGCTTCTGTGCCACTTCTGCAGGGATAAGACAGATCTTTTGATGATGATTTCATTTGATTGGTAACAGTCTGATTGTGTCTAATTTTTCTAACTGAATTAATTGTTTAAATGAACACTTTTCTATTTTAATTGAAGAAATCGCCAAAAGATTATGCATACATTTAATACGATTAGAAAAAAAAAATGTTCTTATGCCTTTTGTTCCCCAAGGAACAAAATTGTACTGCCACTCTACCTTCTTTTTTCTGAGAGTGTGAAATTAAACAGGAAAAACACATTTCATGGGGTCTTAAAAAGGACAGATGAGTGAGAGAGACACCAGGATACAGAGAGAGAAAAAGCAACAGATTCTCAGATTTCAGTACTTTGATTGTGATGTGATCATAGTCTCTGGGGACAATTAGGTCATACGTTACTTTAACTGTTAACTATTTAATGTCTGAAAATAGGAATATTATACAAACAAATAAAGAGGCCTATTTGTAAATAAATTACTCTATCTATATTTGACTGGATGATGCATGTATATGACAGATATATTTTGGTCTTGCTATGTGTTCATGAAATGGCACGCCTGAACCACACAATCTGACAGCAATCAGAAACACCTTAAATGTAACACACTGGACCGGAACAGCCTCCCCGCATATTGAACTTTATCTGGAAGGCTCCCTGTGGAAAATATTGCCACAGCACACGTCATGTTCACACAAATGACATTTAGGTGTGCTTTTCTTCTCTGTTAAATTGCAGCTCATCCAAACGGTACACTTTCAACAAATCAAACCTCTGCTATTTGCGTAACCTTAGGCCCTTTTGACCTCTTTTTGTGAAGGGTCAAGTGTCGACTGAACCCTGCAGTCGCCTCATTGTTTTTTAAGGTCAGAACCTTGTTTTGACCAAAATTAGTTTTAGTTGTCTCTTTTTTCCTATGCATTTATGACCAAAGAATTCTGAGCAGCTATTAAAGATTTAATAGTAAATTGGAACTTGAATATAAAGCTTGTAAAAATGGTGTCACCTACTTCATATTCTTAAAAAGAAGTTCTCTTTGTCATTTCTAATTATCTTCTACTTCTTTTCATTTTCCAGTCTTACACTTCTACTCCTATTTTGTTCAATAATGCTGCTAAAAACCTTTATTTTTTTAATTTTTTGATTGCTGTCAGATCAGTGGCTTTGTGTCTTTTTTTTATAGTTAAATCTGTTCACAACGTTGCTTTTGAAGCTTTTCCTGAATAAATAAATAAATAAAACAGTCAGTTGAGGCTGAATAGAGAGCCATGGATTTGTCAGCTGCGCTCAAAGGGAATCAGACAAGTGATGATAAAAAATGCAAACACAAATCTAAGCTTTCGCTCTCTTTTCCTGCACTGTTTCTACGGGAGAGAGAAAATCGGGCATCTGTATCACTGAAAATCATCATTTACATCTGAGAAAATCTGGAATGCGGCAGCGGACAGACACATTGCCGTTATCACAGCTGAACCGAGACCCAGAATGTATGAACTGATGCTGTTAATGAGATGCAGAGAGTAAATCAGGTAAAATACAAGATAAGAAAAAGTTTACGGCCCTCAGTGTTTGAATTCAGTCACAACTTTACGAAGAAAGGGTGTTGAAGACTTGATTATCGCTGGAAACCGCGTTAAACCTGAAAAAATAACGGGCCTCTCCTCCTCCTCATTTGGCTTGGAGAAGTTCACCTGTGCACAGAGCGCTAATTAATGCCCATGTCTGTGCTGAAGGTCGTCTGGTCCTCAGACAAACACACTCCACGCTCCATCTCACTGACTCAATTAACAGACCTGTCTAATGACTTCCTGCGGTCCCTCCTCGACACTCCCCATCTGCACCTCTCATGCGTTTTATTTTTCTTTTCCAGTTTCTTCCCTTCTCTCTCTCCTTTCGCAACCAGACTAAAAACTCCATTACAACACACGGCGGTCTGCTAAATGACCGAGCTCGCTCATTTCTAAACGAGCATGTAAAAAGCATATTTGTGGAGCATATTGGTAATGAAGTTTTGCAGCCGCTGGTTGCTGCAAGAGGAACCACATGGTTCCAGGGTAATGAAACCTGAATTTAAGACACCGTGAGCAAGCTTGATGCCACATTAAATTAAAAATGAAGAGATGAAATGAAGTGAACATGTTGTTTTCTCATTTAGCCTCTTCTGGCGTCGTTCAAATGGCTAAACAGAAAAACAGTAGGGAGTCCTTGTGACTTCTTACGTCAACTGATTAAGAGACTTAAATATCCAGGATAAGAGGATCTCAATAAACTTTCTGCGCAAGTCCAGTCTCATTGACTTTTTGGCTGCATCCGAAATCGCATAATTCTCTACTATATAACAGGTGAATAACATTATATGTCCTAATTGATTATTCTTCCGACGAGATTCTGAAGTTTTCATACGATGGACACTTTAGTATCCCATGAAGCCATGGGAGAAGATTTATGAATTGCAGTGAATTGACGCTGATAGTCACATGATTGACATTCATTCATACTATATTAGAAAACATTCATAATATATTAGGGATTCCTTTTAATGGCACTTGAACATATCGCCACCTACTGTGCAACACCAGCGAGACAGCTGACAAACCTTGACATCACTATATTAAACACATATTCATACTAGAACATAATTTTATTAGCGGTCATGAAGTAATTACTTTTTCAAAATAAGTATAAGAGAGTTTGTGTTTTCGAATATAGCCATTGTTTGGATTCTCTCAGTTGTATGACTGAAACAAAAAGTTTGTATTGTATTTTATTTTTTACATTTGAAAGTTAAGACGTGTTTTTGTGTGTTCAAAGCATTTGTGGAAATAGTAAAACATTGCTATTTTTAGGCCTTAAAGGGCAACAAAAACTTTTGGTCAATTTTTTAGGCATCACATACCTAAAGTAGTTGCTGCCTTATAAGATTATAAAATAAAAATTACGTGTGAGATATGTAGCTTTCAAACAGAGTTGATTGTAAAGCATTATCTATTTGTGAAGGCTCATTTCATTATGGATGTAGTACTTATTTTCAAGGAAGTACCGTGTCTATTAATGGGTAAAGATACAGTAATGTCTTAAGCTAGTCAGCCTGAGATCCTTTCCATCTAAACTGGTCACATTTCTTAAGCCTAGTAGTGAATGTTTTATAAGCAGTAGAATAACCATATTCATCGGCATAGTCATGCAGAGCCGAAGCAAAGCCAAAATGTTCTTCCGCAAAAGCACTTTTTTTTAATGTATTCTTTTTTTTTTTTTTTTTTTTTTTTTACTGATGGAGGGCCAAAAGTTACATAATGTACCTTAAGTCTTTCCCTGCCATTGACGAGGAGTAACACCTCTTTTATGAGAAAGCACATGCCTGCCGTATTTTCACTGTTTTAAGGTAGAAGGTGCTATTACGAATCATCTGAAAAAGTACTGAACACAGTAAAATAAGACGCAGAAACAAGCAATAGCATATGCAATCAATAACACAATAATCAACATTAAGCATGTTAAAACTGCCTAACATTACAGAATGAAATGCTGACCCAAGACGGTCTACATGACTTTGAAGCTTTGGGGATGTTGATGGACTCCATCTATGTTTTGATAATCATTCAGAATCTGATCCAGAAAAACATGATTTTCTCAGCTTTTTTGTTCTGAAATGATTCTTTTGTTTAAAATGCTGGCGGAGAAAGAGTTACAGTTTCAGCACAGCCATTGACTTTATCCACAATACCAGACAGCTTCATGCACTGGTGCCATTCTTAGTCTTACGTGCAGAAACATTTTAACTAGCCCTGTAATGCCAACCAAAGCTAGTGTACCCATGCAGTCTAGACCGTAAGACCATAAGTTCATCTGTCTCCATAAGAGAGTTTCTCCAGATGAGTGCCAATCTGGCAATCAGTCGAAGCTCCCAATCCTTCCATTAAAACTATCAACTTCCTCGAATGCACGAGGCCTCAGACTCACTCATGTACGGTTTGGGCTTATGAGATCTCCCTGGCAGCGTCTGGCATCCAGACCGGCTCTATCAAACCTGGCAATCGGGCTTGACACCTCAATAACCCTCTTGATCACAGCAAATCGAATAAGCATAATAAGGTAGTCAATAGGTAATTTATGGTCCCATAACTGGCTGGAAATATGGCTTCTCAGGGATAAGCAGCAAAGAGGCGGCACTCAGACTGGAGTCAGATGCTTCTTAATGAAATATTTCTCCTCTTTCTCTCTGCCTCGCTCTCAGAAAATAGGATCGCTTTTCATGTTAGGCAGTGAAATGCCTCTGGATGCTTCTGCTGCCGTGACTCAATACGTCACTTTTTCTTTTCTTTTTTTAAACTTTGGATATAACATTAGTACAAAGAGGCTAGATTTGGCGTATTTATATATATATATATATATATATATATATATATATATATATATATATATATATATATATATATATATATATATAGTTTAATTATAAAATATATATATATATATATATATATATATATATATATATATATATATATATATATATATATATATATATATATATATATATATATATATATATATATATATATTATAAAATGTGTGTGCGTGTATATAGTACAGATTTTGTACTTCTTTTTACATATTTATTTTATTTTGGTATTTATTTATAGGTTTTTAATGTATTTATTTTAATATTAATTTTAATATTTCTTACATATATTTTAA
Source organism: Pseudorasbora parva (assembly GCF_024679245.1). Lineage (NCBI taxonomy): Eukaryota > Metazoa > Chordata > Actinopteri > Cypriniformes > Gobionidae > Pseudorasbora > Pseudorasbora parva. Next base: position 17,005,762 of record NC_090179.1, read on the forward strand.
TTCATTTAATTCTTATTTTGATTCATTGTAACACATGGATTCTACAACAAATCTTATGTTAATTGTATATATTATATATATATATATATATATATTAACTTACAAAAAATGCCATATACATATTGATTCTCCTGTAAAAAAATGTCATCAATGTCATGTGATTTCAGCAGTTTGGATCACGTGTCAAACTGCTGAAATAACGTGACATTGGCTATGCGAATCATTGATCGATTCACCGATTCATGGCTGTTTGAATCTTTATTTGAGGAACACTGAAGAGAAGACAATGCTGAATAAAGTCTTAGTTTTTTATATTTTTGGAGCAAAAAATATATTTGAGGCTTCAATAGATTCTAATCAACCAACTGATGTCACATATGGACTACTTTGATGATGTTTTTATTAGCTTTCTGGACATGGACAGTAAAGTGGGCAGTGACTGCATTATGCTCTGGGACTAAAATATAAAATATCTTAAACTGTGTTCTGAAGATGAACGGAGGTCTTACGGGTGTGGAACAACATTAGGGTGAGTATTTAATGACATCAATTTCATTTTTGGGTGAACTAACCCTTTAAGCCATTCTAGGTGTTTATGACATTCTTCTTTCAAACAAATACAATCAGAGTTACAGTGGGTACGGAAAGTATTCAGACCCCATTAAACTGTTCACTCTGTTATATTACAGCCATTAGCTAAAATCATTTAAGTTTTTTTTTTTTCTCATTAATGTACACACAGCACCCCATATTGACAGAAAAACTGATTTGTTGAGTCATTTTTGTCATTTTTGCAGACTTATTAAAAAGAAAAACTGTAATATCACAAGTCCCAAGTATTCAGACCCTTTGCAAATCCACTTGCAAAGAAAGCATAACGCCTCTCGCAGTTCAAAACCCTTACGCTTACACTAGATCTGACGTCATCGTTGTGCAAGTTATGCTTTTAAGTATGTTTTAAATAAAAAAATGTTTTTGTTCAAAACCCCATCGACTTGCTTTAGAAGGCCTTTATTAACCCCCAGGAGCCACGTGGAGTACTCTTATGGGCTTCAAATTTTGGGCTGCATGGGCTAATTTTTGTGGGTGAACTATAAGATTGGGGTCCAGTTCTATTAGACCCTATTTACTAACTACGACTTTTGCCTCTCTAAACTTTTAATTACTGTTTAATAATAGTAAGGTAGTTGTTATATTTACGTATTGAGTATTGGGGATGTGGGATATGTTCATGCAGAATAATGAATTAGTATGTGCTTTACAAGTGCTAATAAACAGTCAATATCCTAGTAATATGCATGCTAATAAGCAGCCAGTTGATAGTGACAATTGGACCCTAAACTAAATGTTGCTGCATTCTAGAATACTTTTCAAAAGTGCAAATATGACAAAACCTCAAACTAATTCAATCTATCCGTTTTTTACAACTGCAGAGCTAGCATTTAGTTCCAAAAAAGTAACAGGAATATGATTTCAGCAAAAGTGATATGGATTTTATATTAAAAAAGAGGCACACCAGCAATGTTGGGAACACTTGCCACAGGCTGAGAGTAGTGCACTGAATTTATGTGCCACATAAATCCATCAGGGGAAAAAAGCTGGAGTCTGAGTCAATGGTACAAGACTGAAGAACACCTTTTGAAATTTCCGCTGGATAACAACTTTCCCAGGGCTCTTGGCGCAGGCTAACAGGGGTGAAAGGCTTCCATCACCAGGGCAGCGAGAAATGCTAGAGGAACCGCTTTTGACATCCGCTTGATTTAATGGTTGTGGAGTTTTTCTGAATTAATACACTGCTCTGCCCCTGAAAATAGGGAATCTCCCCAGTTAATAAATATGGCAAAAGCTAAAATAAATTCATGGCAGAGCTCAATTTATTTCAGACCTAACCGAGGTGGGAAGACATCTCAGGGGATTTGGGGGTGCTCAGAAAGACTGTATTTACGGGTAAGGGGAAGAACCACAGTAAAACATGCCATGGACAGTATTTGTCACTGGGACTCCTGCGTTTGGCTGAAAATGAATCTTTTGGAGATAACAAATGGCCTGTCATACACCACCAGCAGCCAGGGTGAGGCGCTTTCTTGCTTGTGTGTGTATGTATGATGTATGTTCATTTTCTGATGAGTCCTGCTGCATTGCTCATTCCTGTTAACATCGTACCATGGTCAATAATCAACTCCCGCCAGGCCGTTTTCCTCCCTGCTTTCGCTGTGAATTAAGTCCCCAGCTTTAGAGAAAAGGAAAGCTCACATGTTTGATAAAATACACATCTAAACCAGTGGACCAGTAGCATATTGCGTGGCATCGATCGCCTGTGATTGATTCTCCGAAGGGAATCTGACATGGATCAATTTTGCATTAAGAATTTATGTTCTCGAGTCGTAGCGAGCAGTCGTGAAACAGAGATCCATTTATTAACAGAGATAATTGAACTATAGCAGTAAGTAACAAGGAAACGTATCTTATAGGTGAAGTACCGAGATGAGGTTTTCGAAGTCTGAAAAGAAGATGAGATGATAGCAAGCCCCGCAACAATTTTTCCCCAGAGGTCACGGGGTCAGGACTGTTTGGATAATGACTTTGAACGGGTGCACACAGGTCAAACTCCACTGGAGTTAAAGGATCATTTTGATAAAGTAGCTTCTAATGACGTTTGCATGAGTAAACCGAGTGCTAACAGATGGAGATCGATCAATACGATGTGAACTGTAAGGGAGGAAAAATATATGAAATTGGATGTGTAATATATGTGTTGAATGACATTTTAACGCATACAGGCACATATTGGATTAAACTGAATCGATTAATGGCTTCCTATGCATGATACAAGATGCATCATGTAAAATAATAGGACAATAATCACTCTCTCAGAATGTGATTATCCACTTCAGGGGTTTTCAATCTTTTATATGCCCCCTAAATATGATCATTCTTCTGCCAGGGACACCCATCCTAAAATTTAAAAGGCATATCTATCTATCTATGAAATGTATGCTTTTTATTTGGAAAATATATTTTTTCACTCATAGTACTGTATGTATTTATTTTAAACAAATTATATATATATTTTGATTCATTGTAACACATTGATTGTACAACAAATTTTATGTTAATTATATATATATATATATATATATATATATATATATATATATATATATATATATATATATATATATATATATATATATATATATATATATATATATACAGGTCCTTCTCAAAAAATTTGCATTTGTGATAAAAGCTCATTATTTTCCATAATTTAATGATAACAAATTAACATTCGTATATTGTGGATTCATTGCAAACCAACTGAAATATTTCAGGTCTTTAATTGTTTTAATACTGATGATTTTGGCATACAGCTCAGGAAAACCCAAAATTCCTATCTCAAAAAAATAGCATATTTCATCCGACCAATAAAAGAAAAGTGTTTTTAATACAAAAAAGTCAACCTTCAAATAATTATGTTCAGTTATGCACTCAATACTTGGTCGGGAATCCTTTTGCAGAAATGACTGCTTCAGTGCAGCGTGGCATGGAGGCGATCAGCCTGTGTCACTGCTGAGGTGTTATGGAGGCCCAGGATGCTTCGATAGCGGCCTTAAGCTCATCCAGAGTGTTGGTCTTGCATCTCTCAACTTTCTCTTCACAATATCCCACAGATTCTCTATGGGGTTCAGGTCAGGAGAGATGGCAGGCCAATTGAGCACAGTAATACCATGGTCAGTAAACCATTTACCAGTGGTTTTGGCACTGTGAGCAGGTGCCAGGTCGTGCTGAAAAACCAAATCTTCATCTCCATAAAGCTTTTCAGCAGATGGAAGCATGAAGTGCTCCAAAATCTCCTGATAGCTAGCTGCATTGACCCTGCCCTTGATAAAACACAGTGGACCAACACCAGCAGCTGACATGGCACCCCAGACCATCACTGACTGTGGGTACTTGACACTGGACTTCAGGCATTTTGGCATTTCTTTCACCCCAGTCTTCCTCCAGACTCTGGCACCTTGATTTCCCAATGACATGCAAAATTTGCTTTCATCCAAAAAAAGTACTTTGGACCACTGAGCAGTCCAGTGCTGCTTCTCTGTAGCCCAAAAGTGTCTTGACCTGGGGAATGCGGCACCTGTAGCCCATTTCCTGCACACGCCTGTGCACGGTGGCTCTGGATGTTTCTACTCCAGACTCAGTCCACTGCTTCCGCAGGTCCCCCAACGTCTGGAATCGGTCCTTCTCCACAATCTTCCTCAGGGTCTGGTCACCTCTTCTCGTTGTGCAGCGTTTTTTGCCACACTTTTTCCTCCCCACAGACTTCCCACTGAGGTGCCTTGATACAGCACTCTGGGAACAGCCTATTCGTTCAGAAATTTCTTTCGGTGTCTTACCCTCTCACTTGAGGGTGTCAATGATGGCCTTCTGGACAGCAGTCAGGTCGGCAGTCTTAGCCATGATTGCGGTTTTGAGTAATGAACCAGGCTGGGAGATTTTAAAAGCCTCAGGAATCTTTTGCAGGTGTTTAGAGTTAATTAGTTGATTCAGATGATTAGATTAATAGCTCGATTAGACAACCTTTTCATGATATGCTAATTTTTTGAGAATTTGAAAATTGCTGTATGCCAAAATCATCAGTATTAAAACAACAAATGACCTGAAATATTTCAGTTGGTGTGCAATAAATCTAAAATATATGAAAGTTTAATTTTTATCATTACATTATGGAAAATAATGAACTTTTATAACAATATGCTAATTGTTTGAGAACGACCTGTATATATATATATATATATATATATATATATATATATATATATATATATATATATATATATATATATATATATATATATATATACACACACACACACACACACACAGTAAAAAAAAAGCAGGCCTCTCCAATTGAAAATGTTTTAGTGACTGGTGACATCTATTTGTTTTTTTTGTTGGCTAAATTGAATTTCTGTTTGTATTGAAATGTATCAATTCACAAAAAAATCATTTTGCCAACTGAAAATTTTAGATGTGATCAGTCACTAGAAAATTTTAAATTGGAGAGGCCTGAATTTTTTTACAATGTAAGTGTATAAAAAAAGTGCTGTGAGGTCCGTGAAAATACAGAGAAATTATGTGTGTGTGTGTGTATATATATATATATATATATATATATATATATATATATATACACACCAGTGGCGGCTACTGGTCTGTCAGAGAGGGGAAGCTCATTTTCGGCCAATTGTCTTATTTATTTAAAAGTAAATTCTGCCCTACGTTTCTTTTCAAGAAAATGGTCTTTTACCCTGTGAATGAATGAACGATCTAAAAAAAAATATTAAACTCTGTAAAACTGAAAAAAGGAATGTGGTGTATAATTGTGTGAAATGTATGATGAAAATCAAGCAATTTCGCCAAGCAAATATCAAAGAAATAGGTTACAGCAGTTTTTATTTCGACTGAACTTGAGAAATCCGCGATGGGACTGAGAGCGAATAGCTTCAGTGATTCCTTATAGTACAGAATCGCTGTCAGTCAAAAGGAGATGCAGACCCTCCAATCATCAGGCAGAAGCTCTGCGTCCGGGCCAGCCCACTCCCCATTCACTCCCAGAGACGCTGAGCGTCCGTGGGCGGGACATAATCGCAGCGTTTATCCAATGACCGTCTAGTTTCGAAGCGCTGAAAAAAAACGTTCAAAGCAGCCCCATTGAAGTCAATGGACGCTGGGCTTCAATAGGGAAATGCACTGTGACGCTGCGGGAATGTATGAGAAGGAAATCGAGTCAGCCGACCTGCTATATGTAACTGATTCTGAACAAATTCGTCTTTGAGATGAACGTTTTCTAACGCATTTTTAGTCAATACAATGTTAATATAATAGTACATATTTGACCATTAATTTTGTGACATTATAAGGGAAGCCGAGCTTCCCTTGCAGTCTTATAGAAATCGCCACTGATACACACATATATACATGTATATATGTATATATACACTTCTGAGCCACCTCGGCAGAACCGTGACTGTGTTCAACTTTTAAACTCGCTCGCTGGAGAAGCTCCAAATTATTAATGGAAGTACATTTTCCTGCCCATGGTTGCCCGGGGTATATATATATATACCCCAGCACTTTTTTACAGACCCAAGTTTGAAAATCCACATTATATATCAGCATACAGTACTAACAAAAAGGGATGCCCGCACAAAACCACAACTAGCACTGGAGAAGGCAACCTGTTATTGCCAACTGGACAGTTCCTCCAATTGATGCCTATCATAAAATATGGTGAACAATACAGCCTTTGACCTCCAGTCCAGCCCCATTGACCCTGCTGTATCCTCTGGCTGCTGACGGGCAAAACGAAGTGGTCATAAGCTTTAAAAGTGCAGCGGGCTCGCGTCCCGTGGGTGCACGTATCGATACAGACAGCGGGAAATTTACTGAGGGCTATTCAGATCATTACGATGAAGAAGTGCGAGGGGTGTCCATACTGACCCATTTGGAGAGGAACAGCCGTGGGTTGAGTGGCGGTTAGGCGTCTATTTGGAAGATTGACAGCCCAATCAGATCGGCGTTAATCACGTACGAACACCTTGTTAATCAGAAAAAGTGTCAGGACTAACGACCGGGCAACCATGGGCAGGAAAATGTACTTCCATTAATAATTTGGAGCTTCTCCAGCGAGCGAGTTTAAAAGTTGAACACAGTCACGGTTCTGCCGAGGTGGCTCAGAAGTTTCGGGGATTTTCCACTTGGTGCAGCAAGTTCACATGCTGTGTTTGAAGAACAAGAAGGATCTTTGCCTCAAAGAGCGATTGAAATGGGTCCCGATCCTGTTTCATGTGATTTGTGTGGCCATGAATAAAAGAATGAGTTGGTTTGCTTAAGCCCCCTTGAAGTTGTGTACGGTTTTACTATTTCATGCCTCTAAATCAGCATGGAGTATGTATTGTTACAAGGCCTTCACAACATATCCAAACAAATGCATTTGTAATATGGTAGAACAGGAGATATAATTTCAGTTCTTTATTTAATGTCCTGTGTTAGTTTTTGCAAATCACATGCATGCACACGCACACACGCGAAACCCACACAAATGCATACATTAGCATCAGCATCCATACATTAAAGCCTTCGCACATCACAAATGCACATACACGCAATCGCATAGCCATTGCTCTTATTTTCAACCCACTCAAACACAGTCTTGACATTTGTCTGTTGTTGAACACATCAGGAAAGTGTCACTCGCACACAAGCTCCCTGACACGCCAATCAAAGCTTAAAAGGTCACTTTACTGCAATGTACACAGGTGTTACCCACAATGCCATGAACGACATGTAGGTTTGCCTTCTTTAGCCAGAGTGATTTGTCTAGCCAGAACCATACGAGGACATTTAACATTTCAGCCCAGATAGATGGATTGATTATCTAACAATGTATACATGGCCAAGAGAGATTGCCTGTGCAGAACAGAATGCTTAAAAGGCTTTGCATTGGCGGTGGTGGTGTGTGTGTGTGTGGGGGGGGGGGGTTGGTTGGTTGGGGAACAGGAAATTGGAATCATTTTTTCAAACGCTATTGCATTTTGTAGAGGAAGACGTACACAACATAAGATACAAAGTGAAAATTGGAGTAGATTAAAATCCTAGTTTTTTTGTTTACTTTTTGTATTAAAAAAATTAATACGCATGCACGCACACACACACACACACACACACACACACACACACACACACACACAGACAAGCCAAAATATTATGACCAGTCAAAGTTGAAGCTAATTTCATTGATCTTCTCCTACCAAGGCCACATATTAAGGTCTGGGTAAATAAGATCTGTTGGATGTCGGAAAAATGGGCAGGAATAAAGATCGGTGCGACTTTAACGTGTGGACAATTGGGTCAGAGTATCTCTGAAACGGCAGGGCTTCTGAGTTGCTCACGGTCAGCAGTGGTGAGAATTTACCAACAATGTCCGAGGAGGGACAAACCACAACCCGGCGACAGGGTGTTAGGCGCCCAAGGCTCATCGATGCACAAGGGCAACGAAGGCTATCCCATCTGGTCCGAGCCTACACAACTGTACTTAAAGGCATTTTTTAAGCATATTACTAAGTGGTTGCTAGGGTGTTGCTAGTGTGCTCATATGCTTCCCAGGCTCAATTGTACCACACAAACTCTTGTATAGATTAGATTAGAATGTTCAAGTTCAGTTTACCCCAATGAGGTGAAGGACAGCACGAGTAAAAGCCACTGCGGGGGAAACAGCTGAGCTTAAATTAGTGTCTTCGTTTAAGAGCTCATCAGTGATTTGATGTGAATGCGATGTGAAGGACAGTGCTGCTGGGCTATGCTAATGTTAGAGCGGACTCGGGCTCTAACCGCTGTCTGACGGACTTTGGTGTTGATGTGTGAACAGCTCCGTCGTCCAATCAGCGGGACCGGCTCTCTATCAGAACCTAATCCTCCACACACAGCTGCTCCTGTGAGATTAATGCTCCGCAAAAACGCCATCACTCCCCTGAACGCAGCAAGCAGGGGTTTTCACCCAGCCAGAATCATGGCTGAAATGAATAAATTAAAGGACGAGATTAATGTTTGTTTGTTGTTTTCTTTTATCCCCCTCTTTGCTGTTGGCAGACGTGCTAAAGGATTGTTTTTTGTGCATTTTTTGTCAAGTGCTTAAGACTCTCGCTGGCCCAGTATTGGAAGGACATGTGAAAATGTGGATTTCCCAGCGTGTTTGGAAAGGGCATGCTTCAATTTCAAAAACGAGGGAGGGGGGAACTCATTCCTTCAGCAGCATAAATGTGCGATGACAGGTTCCTTGCTCGCTTGTGCCTAACTTCACTACTGCGAGGTGCTACGAGCAAACAGAGGCTAATCAATTCCCTATCATGCCCCATAGATCACTGTCCCATGCTGAAGACGTGGCCAGACTCTTTATAGATTTCAAAGTGCCAAAAGATTATTGCTCTTGTTGTACCTAAGGCTTTATTTCATGCCACTACCAAGGAAAGTGGGGGGAACAAATTGTACACACACAGACAAAAAAGGATTACCGCAGCCAGACTCAAGATGGTCGTCAAAGAAGGACACGCCACAAGCAACAAGATCATGCTGACAGCAAAGGAAATTGTACATCTGATATGTGAGAGTCTGTGAATGTAACCTTTTCAGCTATTTTATCATCTTTAAATCTGCAGACAAATACGTTTTTCATGCTTTTTCCGTGAGACTTCAGTGCTAACTTCTCTGATGAGCACATCGGCAGCAAGCATTGCATGAAAGCTAATAAATGTTTTATGTACTCACCCAGTAAGGCCGTAATGCTGATCTTAGCATAGTCCATAAAGGGAACAAAAGACATTAGATTGTTTTAAGAGGGCTGTAACTCATATTAAACTTTTTTTATACTATAACTAAATTAATTATTAATTATTTAAATAATTAAAATTACTTAGTTATTAGAAGATTCTATCATCTATCCATCCGCCCACATGCCCGCCCGTCCATCCGTCCATATATATATATATATATATATATATATATATATATATATATATATATATATATATATATATATATATATATATATATATATATATATATATATATATCATCTGTCTATCTGTCTGTCTAAGAACCTGATCCTACTGAACTAAATACATGCATAGAAATTTTATTTTAAAGACATTTTTAAAGATATCATATAGGTCCAGAAGCAAATCCAGATGAGATCTTCTGAATGTATGTGAAAAACATGCCAGTCCGTACAGTTTTGATGCATGTAAGGTATCAAAAGAGAGCTGAGAGCATTGGCGAGAAAGCGATACATTAGCACATTAGCGTTTACTGCTCAAGCCGTGTGACTGATTAATTATGTTTTTTCGGGGACCATTAATATTTCGAATGCAGTATGAACTTTATGTCCCTGTGGTGAATTCCCATGATAAATGACAAGGCCATATATTTGGTGTTCACATATTACCCCAAAACACAACAATTAATCACGACACAAGTTCACATGCAGGCAGGTTTGATAAATTACTGCGACATGCGGTCACGGAATAAAATGAAAACACACAGGGGCAAAGGTATTAAAAATACTAACAACATGTCTTGGAAAGAGGCCAAACTAATAAGTGAACTTTAAAGCACAAAGTAGCCTATAATTCGCTTTTCCGCATTCTGCTCTGTCTCGCAGTGTGTGTGATGTAACAGTGTGTTCTGTTTGTCCTCTGAAAGTGGGAAATTGTTAGTTCTCCGTAGGAACTTTAAACTGGAATGACCCCTCAAGTAGGATTTGCAACTGGGGAACTCAGAGGAAGCGCAACAACCCTGACTTCAGAATCCAATATGGCTGCTCAACCGTAGTAAAACAGTAGTAATATAATGTTTATTAGCACTTCTGTTTTTCTTTGCCTCAATAAACTCAGTGGTGCACACAGTATTATACAGCCTCTATTTGTGGACATGATCCTTTGGGATTAACTGTGCAAAATACTGCTTTTTTTATGTGTTGGTATTTCGACAAGTCCATCTTAGCTTTCCGACCAGTTCCATTATCATTCTTCCCCCCTTTTGTGAGATATATCTCAGTGAAGCGGCTTCTCGGACAAGAAAAATGTAGGGCATGACTTGATTTTGTCCATCAAGAATCGTTTGGATTGTTGGATCGTGGTTGTGATCATTGTGGTTGAATCTCTACCGGTTGATCCCACCCTCGTGTCAGCTATCATCAGAAAAGAGAAGTTATTTTGATTAAAGCTACACAGTGTAACTTTTTTAGATTATTCTTAGCTAAAAACACTTAGTTCTTTCAAAAATATATGTGCTCATTGATGAATATTTACTTCTTTCAAAGTATTCTTGTAAGTTTATAATATGCCATTGAAAATACATACGGGAGAGGGGTTCGAATGCCGGTCGCCATGTTGCCCCTCCATCTTGAAAGTACAGTAGCCAAAGAGGACACACCCGTAAATTCTTGCTTCGTCTTTCGCGTTTTAACACTCGTTGGCACCGTGGGCGCGTCTCAATCATCTCGCTAGTCCACTAGTCAGGGCACGGATTAGGACATAAGTCAATGGGCTGACTCCCTGATCAGTGCCCTGATGTCACGGTTCATGGATTCCCTGTCTCACTCTTGGGTGCGTGTTGAATGTAGGTGAGGGCGGAGCCTGGGATTGGCTCATCACGCACCTGTGGCTGATCACCTGCACCAGCTGCAACTCATCACCTTCACCCTATTTAGTCTCTCTGTTTCTCTCTTGTCTTTGTCAGAGCGTTGTTGGATGTTTCCCCTTGTGTCTCCGTGTTGGTTGTCGTTTCCCCCTTCCGTGAAACGCTGGATCCCTTCCCGGATTACCTGTACCGACCTCCCGAGTCACAGCTGCTCACAGCCTGCCCGTGTCGCCAACAGAGCCTCTCTCACTGCTCTGTCTTATCCGGACTTCTTCACTGTTCTGAGTTTTGACTTCTGTGACACTATCCGTCAAATAAACTGAATTACTTGCTTTTGAATCCTGCCTCTGTGAATCCGTTACAGAACGCTCTGACCAACCATGGATTCAGCGAGTATCAACGCCCTACTGACCAGCAGCAACGAGAGACTGGACCAGCAGGAGGCGAACTTAACTGCCACAGGACAGGCAGTACACACCTTGGTGGCACGGGTGGCCGAGCTGACCCAACAGATGCAACAACTCGTCGGTCCCACTGTGCCCGACCCACCGCCGATTCCCCACACACCATCTGCCTCGCGGCAACCGGAACCACGTCTGCCTACCCCCGAGAATTATGCCGGTGAGAGCAATTATTGCAGAGCCTTCCTTACCAAGTGTTCCTTGTTTTTCGCTCTTCAACCGCAGACTTTCAACACAGAGAGATCCAAGGTGGCATTCGTCCTCACCCTGCTCTCCGGACGAGCCGCACTTTGGGGAACGGCGGTGTGGGAGAACCAACATCCTTGCTGCTCCTCGTTCCAGACGCTGGCGGCAGAGATGAGAAGGGTGTTTGACCGAGCGGTGACCGGAAGAGAAGCGGCACGTCAACTCGCAGAGCTCCGCCAAGGTAACCGCTCGGTCTCGGATTATTCCATCGAGTTCCGCACCCTGGCCGCCGAGTGCAAGTGGAACGAGGAGGCACAGTGGGACATGTTCCTGCATGGGCTGGCTGACCGCATCCAGAAGGAGATATTCGCCATCGACCTTCCGGAGAAGATTGACGGTCTCATTGATCTTGCTTTGAGGGTGGACGCTCGTCTGAGTCGGCTGAGGTCCAGGATGGAGCCTCAGCATGGGAGTGTCGAATGCCCTCAGGCCAGCGCTACGGATGCGGTCAGCTACACCTTCGACCCGGAGCCCATGCAGGTGGGTCGAGCTCGGCTCTCCCGGGAGGAGAAGGCGAGACGGAGATCCCGTGGTCTTTGCCTGTACTGCGGCGGGAACGGACACCTGCTAGACTCCTGCCCGGTAAAAGACCACGCCCGGCGGTAAAAGGAAGGCTACTGTCGGGCGGGATCTCCGTGGAAAAGACCTCATCCTCCACTCTCCTCCCGGTGAGATTGCTGTGGGCAGCTCAGGATTATTCCAGCCTCGCCCTCCTCGACTCGGGAGCGGAAGGTAACTTCATTGACTCTGCCCTTGCTCACAAACTTAACATACCCACCATTGCACTCAAGAACACCATCTCTGTCAACGCACTCAACGGACAAGTTCTCCCTGACATTTCATTCACCACTGAACCACTTACACTGATCACTTCCGGCAACCACACCGAACGCATTTCATTTTTCATCCTGGACTCCCCTTTGGCTCCCGTTGTCCTCGGTCACCCTTGGCTGGAGTTACACAATCCAAGGGTTGACTGGGGACAAAACTCTGTGTCTGCGTGGAGTGATAAATGTTATGAGTCTTGTTTGGTGTCTGCTTGTTCGTCTGTTTCTCGTTCTGTTTTTCAGAGTGAGGCGGTGAATCTGTCTAACGTGCCTCCGGAGTACCTCGACCTGAAGGAAGTGTTCAGTAAGTCCCGAGCTGCTTCTCTCCCTCCGCATCGTCCCTATGACTGTGCTATAGATTTACTCCCAGGTAAGTCTCCGCCTAAGGGCAAACTATACTCTCTTTCTATTCCAGAGAGGGAGGCCATGGAGAAATATATTTCTGATTCTCTAGCCTCCAAATTCATCCGCCCTTCCTCTTCTCCAGCGGGGGCGGGGTTCTTCTTCGTGGGGAAGAAGGATGGTTCTCTGCGACCTTGCATTGATTACCGAGGGCTGAATAACATCACGGTAAAGAATACCTATCCTTTGCCGTTGATGTCTTCAGCTTTCGAGAGGTTACAGGGAGCATCCGTCTTCACGAAGTTGGACTTACGTAACGCTTATCATTTGGTTCGCATCAGGGAGGGGGATGAATGGAAAACCGCATTTAACACCCCCAGGGGGCATTTTGAATACTTGGTCATGCCTTTCGGCCTTTCCAACTCCCCAGCGGTTTTCCAGGCACTCGTCAATGATGTGTTGAGAGACATGGTCGACCAATTCATATATGTCTACCTGGATGACATTTTGATTTTTTCTTCGTCTCTCCAGGAACATGTTCGACACGTCAGACGAGTGCTTCAGAGGTTGCTAGAGAATGGGCTTTTTGTCAAGGCGGAGAAATGCGCTTTTCATGCACAGTCTGTTCCTTTTTTAGGGTACATCGTGTCATCGGAGGGAATGCGCATGGATCCCGACAAGGTTAAGGCTGTGATGGATTGGCCAAGTCCAGATTCCCGTAAGGCCCTACAGAGGTTTCTGGGGTTCGCCAATTTCTATCGGCGTTTTATTCGCAATTTCAGCCAACTAGCCGCACCTCTGACTGCCTTGACCTCTCCCCGAACGACGTTCAGGTGGTCCGATACAGCTGAGGCTGTATTCGCCAAACTCAAAAGCCGCTTTGTTTCGGCTCCCATCTTAGTCGCCCCTGATTCCACACGTCAGTTCGTGGTAGAGGTCGACGCGTCAGAGGTGGGGGTAGGAGCGGTTCTTTCACAGCGCTCTCCCTCAGATGACAAGATGCACCCGTGCGCGTTTTTCTCCCATCGTCTTTCTCCTGCCGAACGCAATTATGACATTGGTAACAGAGAGTTGTTGGCCGTCAAGTTAGCATTGGAGGAGTGGCGTCATTGGCTTGAAGGGTCGGGGGTACCTTTTATTGTATGGACGGATCATAAGAACCTTGAATATATTAGATCTGCTAAAAGACTCAACTCCAGGCAGGCTCGGTGGGCACTTTTTTTCGGACGTTTTGACTTTGTTCTCTCGTACCGCCCTGGGTCTAAAAACATCAAACCCGACTCTTTATCTCGTATTTTTGATGCTTCCGAACGCCCGGTTACTCCCGAGTGTATTTTGCCAGAGAAGATAGTTATCTCTACACTCACATGGGAGATCGAATCGAAGGTCAAAGTGGCCTTAGAAGGGGTAACGCCCCCGCCCGGCGGCCCACCGAGTTGTTTATTCGTTCCGGAGGGGTTAAGATCCGAGGTCCTCAAATGGGGTCACTGCTCCAACATTGCCTGTCATCCAGGGGTAAACCGCACTTGCAGTTTAATAAAGCAACGATTTTGGTGGCCACTTATGGCTCGCGACATTCGCAGTTTCGTTTTGGCTTGCTCGGTCTGTGCGGTTGGTAAGACATCTAACCAACCTCCCCAGGGGTTACTTCAGCCGCTGTCTGTTCCTTCGAGACCCTGGTCCCACATCGCTCTAGATTTTGTTACCGCCCTCCCGCCCTCCCAGGGCAAGACGGTCGTTTTGACCGTCGTGGACCGATTCTCGAAGGCAGCACATTTCATTCCCTTGCCCAAATTACCCTCAGCCAAGGAGACAGCGGTATCTGTAGTAGATCACGTCTTTCGGTTACATGGCCTCCCGATGGACGTGGTCTCCGACAGAGGTTCCCAATTTGTGTCCAAATTTTGGCAGGAGTTTTGTAAATTACTAGGAGCCACGGTTAGTCTGTCTTCGGGTTATCACCCCCAAAGCAACGGTCAGACCGAGAGAGCCAATCAGGATCTGGAGAGAGTGTTGCGATGTTTGGTATCCAAGAATCCTTCATCCTGGAGCCAGCAACTCTCTATGGTTGAGTACGCTCATAACTCGTTACCAGTGTCATCTACGGGCCTTTCGCCATTTGAGTGTAGTGTAGGTTACCAGCCACCTATTTTTCCTAGTCTGGATTCCGAGGTCGCGGTCCCCTCTGTTCACGCCTTTATCCAGAGGTGTCATCGCACATGGACCAGAGCCCGTGAGACTCTGCTCCAGGTGGGAGCGCGCACCAAGGCTAAAGCCGATCGCCACCGGTCTAAGCCTCCCGTTTACGTCGTCGGTCAAAAAGTGTGGCTTTCTACCAAGAACATTCCTCTCCGCTCCGTATCTAATAAACTTGCTCCCAAATTTATCGGCCCGTTCACTGTCACCAAGATCATTAGTCCGGTGACAGTCCGCCTCAAACTCCCTCCGGCGTACAGGAGGATTCATCCCGCCTTCCATGTATCCAAAATCAAACCTGTTTTTCACTCCCACCTTAATCCGCCAGTCCCGGTTCCCCCACCGCCGCGACTCGTAGATGGGGAACCAACTTATTCGGTTAATCGCATTCTGGATTCTAGACGGAGGGGACGCGGTTTCCAGTACTTGGTGGACTGGGAAGGTTACGGTCCGGAGGAGAGAAGTTGGGTTCCTGCTAGGGACATTCTGGATCACTCCCTTATTGATGATTACAATCAACAGGTAAGGTCGGCTGGGAGCGTCAGGGGACGCTCCTAGGGGGAGGGGTACTGTCACGGTTCATGGATTCCCTGTCTCACTCTTGGGTGCGTGTTGAATGTAGGTGAGGGCGGAGCCTGGGATTGGCTCATCACGCACCTGTGGCTGATCACCTGCACCAGCTGCAACTCATCACCTTCACCCTATTTAGTCTCTCTGTTTCTCTCTTGTCTTTGTCAGAGTGTTGTTGGATGTTTCCCCTTGTGTCTCCGTGTTGGTTGTCGTTTCCCCCTTCCGTGAAACGCTGGATCCCTTCCCGGATTACCTGTACCGACCTCCCGAGTCACAGCTGCTCACAGCCTGCCCGTGTCGCCAACAGAGCCTCTCTCACTGCTCTGTCTTATCCGGACTTCTTCACTGTTCTGAGTTTTGACTTCTGTGACACTATCCGTCAAATAAACTGAATTACTTGCTTTTGAATCCTGCCTCTGTGAATCCGTTACACCTGACTACTGAACTAGGGAGATGATTGAGACGCGCACCGTATCGAATGTGAAGAGAGGGATTGCCATGTTAATCTTGGACTAAATAGGCCGCCGTAGGAGTTAAAACAAAATCACAATTGAGAGGAACAGAAACTAATATTCACTGGATGGTCATATACCTTTACACCGCTAGATGGGGGAAAATATCACACAGTGTAGCTTTAAAGATTTAATGGCACATGAATTAAAATAAATGATGTGTAGATAAATTATTTATAATAAACTACAATATTCATTTAAAAAATAATGGTCAATTTTGATGTCATGGTGACTGTAAGCTTAATATTTAATGTGTACTCAAACTTTGGAAATGCTGATGACTAAGCAGTCTAGAATGTTTGCAGGTGGAGGGCAGGGTGGCATGGTGAGTTAAATATAAAATATGACAATGTCTCTCACCTCCAAAGATTGAGACTAAGCAGTGTTAAGCAAACTGCTGCAGGAAAAAACAATTATAGGATTTTCATTTAATATACACATAAGCCATTTTTTTGAGTGCTTGAACAAAACATTAAAACGTATTGAAATGAAAACCTTGTGATATTGTATTTTAGATTAAAATGAAGTGATCAATGCATTTCTAAATGTATTCATTGGGTGGAAAAATACTTATTCCAAATGTCTTTTTGCCATTTGCAAAGTGTTTATGTTTTAAAAACAACATTTATACACTGCAGTACCAACAGCACTCCCAAAAAGTATTTGGCCACTCAATTCACAATCGGATAATGCAATATAAAGCTAACTATATGATATGACTCCTTTAATAGTGCAGATTTCATACCGTATAACTGCAGATCAAGAAAGTCACGGATTGACCTCAATATGTCAACACTGTTAATTCCTAATGACAGCTTCAGCGTGATATATTAATTTGAAAATGTCTCTCTAAAACTGCATTAATAACATAGCTTTCAACTTAATTTAGTTTTTCACTTTTATTAGACCAACGTAAATGAGAGTATTAAGTCCAGTCGTTGATAGCACACTCTGATCAATTAAAGATCACAGAGCATCTCCGGTGAGGCCTGGAATTTCAAAAAAGACTCTTGGATTAAATTTTCTGGACTTTATCGTGGTGATTAAAAGTCAGCATTACTGTTGCTTATATTTATTGTTATATTTTTAACCCAAAATTATAGTAGAGCATGGTGCAAGCAACATCCAAGTTACTGATTCAGGGCGTAATCACCATAGGCATTGAGGGGGACATGTTCATTAAAATGATGGCCAATCAGATCAAAGAAAGCGGTGCTTAATGTTCACTGAAGATATGTGTGTGTGTGTGTGTGTGTGTGTGTGTGTGTGTGTGTGTGTGTGTGTGTGTGTGTGTGTGTGTGTGTGTGTGTGTGTGTGTGTGTGTGTGTGTGTGTGTGTGTGTGAGCCTGTTTATGTGGTTTATAAGGACACAAATTTGTATACCTACATGGGTATTACACTGGTATTACACTATAAATGTGGTTTATGAGGACATATTTAATGTCCTCATAATTCAAATGGCCTTAAAAACATACTAAATGATGTTTTTTTGAGAAAGTAAAAATGCAGAATGTTTCCTGTGATGGGTAGGTTTAGGGGCAGGGGCAGTGTAAGGGGATAGAAAATACGGTTTGTACAGTATAAAAACCATTACGCCTATGGAGAGTCCCTGTAAACCACATAGACCAACATGTGTGTGTGT
The DNA here is from genome assembly GCF_024679245.1 of Pseudorasbora parva. Lineage (NCBI taxonomy): Eukaryota > Metazoa > Chordata > Actinopteri > Cypriniformes > Gobionidae > Pseudorasbora > Pseudorasbora parva. Next base: position 17,023,754 of record NC_090179.1, read on the forward strand.
GTGTGTGTGTGTGTGTGTGTGTGTGTGTGTGTGTGTGTGTGTGTGTGTGTGTGTGTTGTACTATATGTACTTGCATGCTGTTCCCCTTGTTTGTTTAGTTGCTTCTATTGCCATCCCATTTGTAAGTCACTTTGGATAAAAGCATCTGCTAAATGATTAAATGTAAATGTAAATTTAAATGAAGACGAGTGTGAATTTCCAACGAGATGCTTTTAGTTTTTAGAGTGAAAGAGTATGTGCATGATAAGATATAAAGCTAAACATTTAGTATTTGAAAACGTCTCAGGTTACGTATGTAACCCTAGTTCCCTGAGGGAACGAGACGCTGCGTCGAAACGCTGTGAGAACGCCTCTGCGTTAATGCGTCGTGAAGCGCCTGTAGAACCATTCCATCGGAAAAAAGATCGATCGTCGGCGTGATGACGTCATCGACCGGAAGCTATAAAACGTCCGTGAAAACAAACAGGAACTAACTTCTGATAAAGCCTGAAGTAAGTGATCACGGACACGCCGGGAGTATGGCAAAGCGACGCAGCGTCTCGTTCCCTCAGGGAACTAGGGTTACATACGTAACCTGAGACGTTCCCTTTCGGGGAACTCGAGCTGCGTCGAAACGCTGTGAGAACGCTTATACCCACATCGCCATAGGACCAAGTGTCTCGTATGTGTGAAGCCGAAGCGCACACGGTTACGAGAGTACCTGTGCCCCTACTGTAGATGCCAGGTCTAGTTCGTAGAACCTGACGAAGGTAGAAGGAGACGACCATCCGGCCGCGTTACATATATCATGGAGGGAAGCCCCCGACAAAAGTGCTTTAGAAGCAGCCATACCCCTGGTTGAGTGCGCCCGGACAGCCAGAGGAGATGGCTGCCCGGTAGCTTCATAAGCAAGTGAGATGGCCTCGACCACCCACTTGCTCATCCTCTGCTTGGATACTGGAGCCCCCTTCTTAGGGGGTCCAAAGCAAACAAACAATTGTTCAGTTTTTCTCCACAGGGCAGCTCTGTGGACATAAGTATCCAGTGCCCTCACAGGACACAGCAGATTTAACCTTTCCTGGTCTGACGTCATAAATGGAGGAGGACAGAAGGCTTGTAGAGTGATGGGGCCCCGTGGGCTCGTAGGAACCTTGGGGACATAACCCGGCCTGGGATGCAGAAATGCTTTCACCATCCCTGGCGCGAACTCTAGACATGAGGGCCCTACTGACAGGGACTGAATATCTCCTATCCTTTTAAGGGATGAAATGGCCAAAAGGAAGATAGTTTTCAAGGTGAGGAACTTATCCGAAACCTCCTCTAGAGGTTCGAACGGAGGTCCGGACAAGCCCCTCAAAACAATGGCCAAGTCCCATGCCGGGACCCTCGAGTGCATAACTGGCCTCAACCTTAATGTGCCACGAAGGAAGCGTGTAATTAGAGGGTGTCTTCCCAAAGACACTCCACTGCAAGGGACGTGGACAGCACCCAAGGCCGCCACGTACACCTTAAGTGTGGAGGGGGTCAACCCTGCAGAGAACCTCTCCTGCAGGAACTCCAGCACTGTACCAACCGGGCAGTTAACTGGGTCCCACTGGCGTTCTCTGCACCATGCTGAGAAAAGTCTCCATTTCAAAGCGTACAGCTTCCTTGTGGACGGAGCTCTGGAGTGTAGGATGGTCTCTACGACCTCGGCCGAGAGACCCTCCTCTATGAGCCTAGCCCCCTCAGAGGCCAGGCCCACAGTTTCCACATCTCTGGGCGTGGGTGCAGGAATCTCCCGCCCGCCTGAGAGAGTAGATCCCTCCTGGTCGGAATCTCCATCGGAGAGCCTTCCAGGAGAGATATCAGGTCCGAAAACCATACTCGGGTCGGCCAGTTCGGAGCCACTAGAAGTACCTGGGCCCCGTCCCGGCGTACCCTCTCCAGAACTCCTGGAAGCAAAACAATCGGGGGGAAGGCGTACAGAGGCAGCCTCGGCCACTCCTGTACCATGGCATCCAGCCCCAGCGGGGCCGGATGGGTCAGAGAAAACCACCGCGGGCAGTGAGAGTTCTCCGCCGAAGCGAACAGGTCTATCTCTGCTTTCCCATAAACCTTCCAAAGGAGCTCCACCACCTCTGGGTGGAGTCTCCATTCCCCGGGCCTCGGCCCCTGTCTCGACAGGCTGTCTGCTTCCTGGTTCAGGGCCCCCGGGATATATACTGCCCTGATTGACAGCAATTTCCCTTGGGCCCACAGGAGGATCCGATGTGCCAATTTGTCCAACGGACGAGACCTCAGACCCCCCTGGTGATTTATATAGGCCACCACGGACGTGTTGTCTGTTCTGACAAGTACATGGTGGCCCCTGAGGTCGGGCAGGAACTGTTTCAATGCAAGAAACACTGCGAGCATCTCTAGCCGATTTATGTGCCAGTGCCGCTGATGTTCCTGCCATAGACCCTGGGATGAGCGACCACTCATGGTCGCCCCCCAGCCCGTGAGAGAGGCGTCTGTCGTTAGCGTTACGCGACGAACATGAGCCCCCAACACGGGACCCTGAGATAAAAACCCCGGGTTTTTCCACATGACCAGAGCACGTAGGCATCGCCGCGTGACTTTGATCGTGCGGAGCGGATTTCCCCTCGGGGAGAACCCTTTTGTTTTGAGCCACCACTGCAGTGGCCTCATGTACAGTAGGCCAAAAGGTATCACGTTGGACGCTGCTGCCATGAGACCTAACAGTTTCTGGAACTGTTTCACAGTGACGGCTCGGCCTAGCTTCTGTTCTTTGGCGGCTGCCAGGATCGATGCTATGCGTGTTGGCGATAATTGCGCCCGCATAATTACCGAATCCCAGTTCACACCTAGAAAAGTGGTTCTCTGAGCCGGAGAAAGCACACTCTTCTTGGCGTTCAGCCTCAACCCCAGCTTCGACATATGGGCGAGAACAGCATCTCGATGCTGAACCGCCATCTGCTCTGTATTCGCTAGAATCAGCCAGTCGTCGATATAGTTCAGTATGCGGATGCCCTGCAGACGCAGCGGCGCCAGAGCTGCATCCACACACTTGGTGAACGTGCTAGACCGAAGGGAAGTACACGATATTGGTATGCCTCTCCCCCGAAGGCAAACCTCAGGAACTTCCTGTGATGTGGAAGGATGGAGACATGAAAATACGCATCTTTGAGGTCTAAGGTGACAAACCAATCCTCCGATCTGACCTGCGCTACAATCTGTCTGAGTGTAAGCATCTTGAATTTGAGCTTGGCCACCGAGCGATTCAATAGCCGCAGATCTAATATCGGGCGTAAGCCCCCATCCTTCTTCGGCACGATGAAGTAACGGCTGTAAAAGCCAGACTCCCTGCTGGGAGGGGGAACCCTCTCTATAGCCCCTTTTTGCAGGAGTGTCTCTACTTCCTGTGCCATTACCAGAGCCTGCTCCGGGCCCACCTCTGTAGGTAGGACACCGCAGAAAGGAGGTGGCCGACTCTTGAATTGAATGGCGTACCCCCTTTCTACTATCTGCAGGACCCAACGAGATATATTTGATAGACGTTTCCATTCGTCTAGAAAATCTACTAAGGGAACCAGCCTCTCGAGGCTGGCCTCTGGTGTATTTTGAGCAACAAATACAGTGCCCTGAAGCGGCGGACCGGCAGGGAACGACTGACTTGACTGCTCGGGGGCCCCCCGGAGGGGGTGCGGACCACCCTCGGGTGGCCCGCGGAGACCGACTGCGCCCCGGCATTGCGGCGGGGTTGGCAGCGCGGCCCCCCGAGGGTGCCGTAGGGAAGCGGGTACCGTTAGCAGGGGTAAACACCGCTTCCCTATGGGGGGAACCACCCTCAGCGTCCTGACGCTTCTGGCGTCAGGAACGCTTCGACGAGGCCTTCTTGGCGATCAGGACTGTCCGCAGATCAGCCCTGCCCCTCGAAGACCTCGCCTGAGAGCGCCGCCCCTCGTCCCCGCGCTGAGGGGGAGCTCGAGTGGCGACGCTCTGCTTTTGTGACCTGTGAGCGGAGCTCGTACTCGGCTTGGGCTGCCTGATGTCAGCGGCAGCCCCAGGGACCTGGACGCGGAGAGGGAGAAACTGCTTTAGCGCCGCAGCTTGTTTCTTTGACTCCTGGAACCTCTCGGTGACAGTGTGTACTGCGTCACCGAAGAGGCCACCAGGAGACAGCGGCGCGTCGAGCAGAAAGCTCTTCTCCCTCTCCTTGATTTCGGTGGGGTTGAGCCATAAATGTCTCTCCGTAGCCACCAATGCTGCCATAGAGCGGCCAACACATCTGGCCGTCTCTTTGGTGGCCCGGAGAGTCAGATCGGCTGCTGTTCTCAGCTCATTTATGACGTCACCCCCCACTTCATCGCGACCATCTAAGTCCCTGAGCAGGTCAGCCTGATACGCCTGCATTATCGCCATGGTGTGTAGGCATGCAGCAGCCTGACCTGCCGCCGAGTACGCTTTGCCCACCAGTGCCGACGTTGTTTTCAATGGTCTGGTGGGCAAAGTCGGGGCCTTTAGGGACGATGCCGAGGAAGGCGAGAGATGGCTCGCGAGCGTCTCTTCAACCTTTGGCATCGCCCCATAACCGTAGTGCTTCAGCCCCATGATGTTGCTATAGACCGAAGTCTGAGGGCTGAACACACGGTAGGATGCCGGTCTCCTCCATGATGTTGCCACCTCGGTGTGCAAATCATGGAAGAATGGCAGGCCCCGCCGCTGAGGTTCTGAAGCGCGAGCGGGCAGGAATCTCTCATCTAATTTACTAGATCTTCTCTTTCCTGCCTCAGATCTCTCTACGGGCCAGTCAATATTTAATCTGGCCACGGCTCGCGTTAGAACCTCAACGAGCTCCTCACTCGCAGGGGACTGAAGTGGCGAATCTTCAGTCGCAATGCTCTCAACGTCCACCTCCTCGGAGCTGGATAGTTGGAGCACCGGCGGCTCTCTCGGGGGGGAAGAAACCGCAATGCGTGCTTCCAAGCCCCGAGAAGAACCGCTGGATGGAGCAGGTGAGGGCAGAGATAAGGCAGCGCCCGTCTCAAACCCCTCTGCAACATCCAATTGTGAACCCCACGACTGCAGCCTCCGCTCTGCCTCGGCAGCAGCGGGACCAGAGCCGCGGGGAACACGAGCCGAGGCACCCTCCTCGAAGAGTGCCCGGCGGGAGCGCAGCGTTCTCAGTGGCATACGCTCACAGTGCTCGCAAGCAGCCCCCTCGAGGGCTGCCTGGGCATGCTGCGCTCCCAAGCATGCAACACAGAGAAGATGTGTGTCCCCGCCCGTGATGTAGCGTGGGCAGGGAGGAACACACTTTCTGAAATTGCTGCTTTCACTCGCCATTTCTAACTATTTTATTTTCTCTTTTTTCTGTTAATATATGGAATATTTAACAAAAGGGTGGAAAATCTCTGATAATAGACAGACAAAAACACCAAATAGACAGACAGGTTCACACAGATCGCTTACTGAAGGCACAGAAGCTAGTTCCTGTTTGTTTTCACGGACGTTTTATAGCTTCCGGTCGATGACGTCATCACGCCGACGATCGATCTTTTTTCCGATGGAATGGTTCTACAGGCGCTTCACGACGCATTAACGCAGAGGCGTTCTCACAGCGTTTCGACGCAGCTCGAGTTCCCCGAAAGGGAACTGTTTTATGATGGATATATTTAACAACCCACAGTAACATGATGCCAACTACTCAACTTTTTTAATCTAATTTCGCAATTTTGAAAATATGCTATCATTTAAATGACGATTTCATTCATAACTGAAAGTAATGTGATTTTTTTTAATCCAATTTTAATATAATAGACACTGAAACAAATGTGTGAATTTTTTTAAGATAAAATATTATTTGCAAAGCGTTTCAATTGATTGTTTTACAAATATATAGGCTGCAATTACTTATTTTACCATTCATATTTCACACAAACTGTAAAAAAAAAAAAAAAAAAATCAGGTCGCCAATACAAATTTTCAAGTGACTTTCAAGAATTTCAATTCGGCAAACTGAAAATTTTTGATCAGTCACAAGAAAATTTTCAATTGGAGCCTTTTTTTTTTACAGTGTATATTCCCATAATGATCCCTTTTAATCATTTAATTACTTAATTTCTTTAAAGAAAAATACCACTTCCCTGGTGGTACTGTTAAACCACCTCCCCCTTAAAAAAAAAAACCCTTTATTTGAAAACATTGAACCCCCAATGTTGAAGACATGGTTATGGCCTTGCAGTTTATAGAACGAATAAACTGATTGCTACAGTAAAAAAATTGCTGCTCAAAAATGAAAAGTACAATCAACTTGTTTAAGTCATTTCAACTTATATTACACTAAACTGACTTAGTTCAATCTTGTATAACTTAAAAACTAAAAGTATTGTTAAATAACTTAATAGTAACTTAAGTTATTGATAACTTAAAAGTATTGTTGCCATACTATTATTGATCATATAATTTGTCACACCCTTTTTGGCATATATGTTTCCATGAAGACCTTTTAAACATCCATGGAACCTTTTCATTGCACAAAAGGTTCTTTATAATGGAAAAAGGTTCTGATAAAGGGGCTATTAAAATAGTCTTCACATTTAGAAGAAGAAAAAAAAAAGGTTATTTTAAAAACTGTTCACAGACTGTAAAAAAGTATTTTAAAAATATGATTTGGTTGCCTTAAAATTTTGAGTTCATTGAAATTAAAAATTTGAGTTAATACAATTAAAAAATATATATTTTTTAGAATCGACAAGCTTTATTCAGATATCATTAAAAGATTTTGTCAGCGTATTGTCTAACTGTGTGTTTTATTTGTGATGACAGTGCAACATGCCAAATTGTGCTATTTTCATGATTTATCAAATGTTGTACGTGGTTCAGTTTCTATTTATTAAACCAATTTAGTTCATTGTATCAACTCAATTTTTTTATTTCAATAAACTCACATTTTTAAGGCAACCAGGTTACTTAATTTTTTAAGTTAAACCCAAAAAGTCCAACACATTTATTTTATTGCATCGCTATGAAAACCCTAATTTTGAATCTTTATTTTTAAATGTGTAGGGATGAATGAAGTGATAAAGTGTGACATAAGTTGCAAATAGTGTAAAAGTGTCTGTCAAGGGCATATAAATGTACATTTTAGAGCCTAAAGAAGGGCCATCACCAAACAACACCCTAGCAACTATTCAGAATACCTTAGCAACCGCCAAGCAACACGCTTGGAATGGAGTAGAAACACATCAAAACATTTTAGCAAATACTGGTGAATTTATCTGCCATAAAATATAAATCTAGTTGTGCTGCATCTTGAGATACATATCGCATCAACAGGGGTCCGTTGGGGTCTGTTGATACTGAACGCTAATGGTTCTTGACACTCACCACATTAACCCTGCACGAACCGAATAGAGAAGGTACATTACAGCAAGAGAGTGCAGAACGCTCTCTAAATTAACTCTGAATTATAAAGAGAAAGAGATAGTGGAGAGGACAGAGAATGACAGTAGAGAAGGACAGCGAAGGGCTGCCAGCGCCGCTTTAGACGGTGTTAGGAAACGAGGACTGACAGGTGGACCCGGGAGAATTGATCGGCCTGGATCCAGCTGTCAGAGGAAGAGCTCATCTGGCACAAGCCAAGTCAAACCACATGTCAAACAGTCAGACAGAGAGGAGGAAAGATACATATGTGCAAGCTTGTACAGCTGTGTGTCTCTCTCTCTGTCTCGCGTCTAGTTACACTCTCTGTTTCACTGATTTGTTCATTTAAGCCAAAAGTGACGTGGCAATGTGCACCGCCTCATGCCGCTTTAATTTTATTGGATGAATCCAGATGCAACTGCTGAGCAGATCCATTTTTTTACACTTTACTAACTAAATACATAACTCATAAAAATTATTTTATATAACCGCTTAAGATCTGGTAACATTTTTGGAATTTCCGCCTGGATTTGGCCTACCCAAATTGAAAAGCTTCCCATACACACATACAGTGGTCTAAGTTCAAACATTTGGTGTCATCTAAAACAGGAACCCATTTGAAGTTACATAAAAATTAGTCCCTTTTTTATTTTTTATAAATTCAGTTTTGAAAGTGTGTAACCCCTGTGAGCTCTAGGACCCTGCAGACAGTTTGGGTTGTTTCCACAAAATTCCAGAAAATAGTGGAAAAAAATAAGTTTGTCTGTGTCATGTTGTATGCAAGATTTACTCAAATGGATCTGAAGGGATGACCTGAGGTGCTGAGAAAAAATTCTCGTGGTGCCCCCCTCAGCACTTGGTGCCCTATGCACAGCACGTGATGCGCGTGGTGGGAGCGGCGGCACTGCTCTGCGCTTTCAAATGGTACCAAATATGACATCATAGCTTCTCTACAGACATTTAAAATGAAATACTTAAATATATGACCCTGTACAGGGTCCATGGATTTTAAGTGGATAAAATAATACATTTATTTAATAATATAATGTATGTGTTGCATGCAAACAAACAAACAAACAAACAAACAAACAAACAAACAAATAAATAAATAAATAAATAAATAACAGAATATGCAGCTATTTTTGAATGCACTGAAAAAAACAATAAGTAGAATTTACTCAATTTTTATTTTGCAAGTTTTTGCACACATTTTTTTTCAAGTAAATTTAACACCTAAGGAAATTAAATAAATTTACTTAACTAAGCTGAGAAAAATTTACAAAGTGCACAAGTACATATAACTTGGCCTGAGTTATTTTTTCTTACAAATTGGATGTAGTTAATATAATTAAGAAAATCTATTGACTCTTTTTAATGCATTTTACTTGTTTTATACAGTGCTGGTTATTACCATATTTTATATTAATTTAAATCACTTTTTCTTTTAATACAGTTTACTTGTTTTATGCAGTGCTGGTTATTTTAAATTAATATAAATGTTGCTTTTATAATGTGACAAAATAATACTGTGACAATGCGCAGTTAATGGTAATTTATTGACAAGAAATAAAAATAAGCACATACAGAAACATAGCTAATGCTTCACTCAGGTTTAAATGTTTAAGATAGCATCTTAATCTCTATCAAAACATTTTGAAAGCATTTAAAACTAAACACTGAAACAAAACCTGAAATACAAATTCAGAAATCTATAAATGTAAAAACATTTTTTCAAAACAGTTTGTAACAGTTTTAGATTTAAACCCTCATTATCAACTCAGATGTTGTAATACAACATAAGAAATTTGCATGCAACTAATACAAGTGTAAATGTAAAGGTTACACACAAGTCACAGGGTACAGGTTTTCTCAAGGGTACAGTTCTCTACAAAAAAAAAAAACAACAAAAAAAAACAAGACAGATAATTGCTTTTGGATAGAAACATGTAAAGTCAGTCAAGTTACTTATTAGTATCAAAACATTAACAGACTACTGTTACAATTAAAGCCAATAAAGGGAGAGTTCACCCAAAAATATAAATTAATGTTTATCTGCTTTCCCCCAGGGGATCCAAGATACGGGTGACTTTGTTTCTTCAGGAGAACACAAATTAAGATTTTTAACTCCAACTGCTGCAGTTTGTTAGTCATATAATATGTGTGAATGGAAACAATATCTATGAGAGTAAAAATAAAAAAACATGCACAGACAAATCCATTTTAAACCCTGCGGCTCGTGACGACACTAAGATGTCCTAAGACACGGCGCACCAGAAGTGATCTCTCACGCATATCTCTACGCCAGATCATGTACACTGACCTCAAGTGATTGTGCGCTGAAGGCTATTGGACGTCACATTCGACGTAATAAATTAAATAAATATTTGGGTTTCTCGCACAAACCGATCGTTTTGTGTCTTAGAACATCAATGTGTCGTCACAAGCCGCAGGGTTTGATATGGATTTCTCTGTGCATATTTTATTAACTTATGGAGTTTGTTTTCATTCACATGCATTATATGACTAACAGACTGCAACGGTTAGAGCTAAAAATATTATTTTGTGTTCAACTAAAGAAACAAAGTCACCTATATCTTGGATGCCCTAGGGGTAAGCAGAAAGAATTTTCATTTTTAGGTGAACTATACCTTTAACCAAGCCACCAAATCGTCTCGGTTACGTAACCCTCGTTCCCTGAGGAGGGAACGGAGACGTAACGTCAGTGACTGACGAATGGGAGTTTCGCCTAGAAGCCAATCATCTTCGAGATCTTAGAAAACGACCAATGGCAGTGCCAATGCCATGGGCATGCAAGATTTGCATGCGTAACTCCGCCTACCCACCTGGGTATATAAGGAAGCAGCTGACATGAATCGCATTATGTTACCTGCTGAGGAGCCAAGACTGAACTCTCGGCGGTTCCAGCGGTACAGCGGAAGTGGCAGCGGGACGTTACGTCTCCGTTCCCTCCTCAGGGAACGAGGGTTACATACGTAACCGAGACGTTCCCTTTCGTTCAGTCACTCCGACGTAACGTCAGTGACTGACGAATGGGGGTCCCATTTCCTCACAATAATGCTAGCATGTGATGCACAACATGAGAAATATACTCTGACCACGAATTAAGGATTTGTTCTCTCGGTTTACTCAGGCGTGTCCACATTGTAACTACTAATTTAATTTGTTCAACTTAACAAAAGCTAACGTTATATTGCTAACGTTCTAGGAAGTTAGCTCATCATTAAAAACACTCAAACTGTTGAAATATACAGAATAGGTGATGACAACCATTGCATGAAATTACATTAACTGAATAAAATAAATAAAAAAAAATCGACTATATAATGCTGTTTATTGCTTACCTGTCGAGACCATGGTCGAGACTTGAGTGCAGTGCAGATCGGAGAAGCCCTCAGCGGTCGCGGTTCTTTCCGTGCATGCGCAGCTTCCTTGCTTCAAGACGACGTAAATTTTACTTGATTTTTTTTTTAAATAGCTTCAAGTACTTTATTAATTTGTGTAAATATGCCAGAAAGTCACAAGTGACATTTACTTTTCTGTTGGATGTCTAATAAATTTGCAAGTAAAACTTGAGTACATGTTTAGATTTTACTTAATACTCTAGAATTTTCACTTTTACAAGATTATTCTAAGCAAAATATGCATAATTTTTCCTGTTTTATTTACTTTGCCATAAAATCATTTTTTACAGTGTGGATGTCAATGGAGAATTAGGCTTGTTTACTTGGCAACTAACTATAATAAGTTGAAGCACTAAAATTAATAAAAGCAATATTCATAAAGTACATTATAATGCATAATATATTTTGTATAATGCATAATTTATATATTTTTTATTTTTTATAACTATAATGTATGGCTGAATAGCACTTCTGAGAGTACTTTGACTCGGCGCAGTAAAAAGTCCCGGCTGAAACATCCTCCCTCACATCTCCCCCTCCCTCTCTCATTTCTGTCAATAGGTGTTTGGTCGCTTCTAACTTGATCTCTGTTTGGTTCCATAGTGAATGAACTGGGCTTAGTGGGCTAAGCTAAATGCTATCAGATCGTCACCGAAGCGTTAGAGAGATTAAGTGCACGCACTGAGACGAGAGAGGTATATATCAACTCATTTTAGTTAAGGGAATAACATAGTTTAATATGAAAAAACGGTAAAGTATACAAACAGAATTGTTGAATTTTTTGCAGATTTATTAAAAAAGAAAAACTGAAATATCACATGGTCCTAAATATTGAGACGCTTGTGCTGTGACACTCATATATTTAACGCAGGTGCTGTCCTTTTCTTCTGATCACCCTTGAGATGGTTCTACACCTTCATTTGAGTCCAGCTGTGTTTGATTATACTGATTGGCCTTGATTAGGAAAGCCACACACCTGTCTATATAAGACCTTACAGCTCATAAAGTTGTGAAAAACTTGTTGCATCTTTCCCAAAAAGACTAATGGCTATATTAGATCAAAATTGTGCTTCTACTAAATACTGAGCAAAGGGTCTGAATACTTAGGACCATGTTATATTTCTGTTTTTCTTTTTTAATATATCTGCAAAAATGTCAACAATTCTGTGTTTTTCTGTCAATATGGGGTGTTGTGTGTACACCGATGAGGGAAAAAAAGAGCTTAAATTATTTAATAAATGGCTGCAATTTATTTTTTATTTTATTTATTATTATTATTGTTTATATATATATATATATATATATATATATATATATATATATATATATATATATATATATATATATATATATATATATATATTATTATTATTATTATTATTATTATTATTATTATAGATTCATTTATTGATGACTCATCTGTTGCTTCCCCTTCCCTGTTGGTTTGTTTGATTGGATTTTATTTTGTTATATGTGAAACAATAAAAAGTTGATCACACAAAAATTAATGGCTGCAATATAACAAAGAATGAAAAATGTAAGGGGGTCTGAATACGTTCTGTACCCACTGTATATCTTAACATGACTTAACATCACATACATTAAGTGATTGAAAATTGACATCTTAAAGGTGTATAATGCAGAGTGCAGTAAAGGTTTTGTCTTCTTTTTACATACATCACATAGGTTGGGTAAATGTAAATTTGGCAAGCTACTCCTACCACTGTCTAAGATTATATTTTCTATACAATGCCACTTGTCAGTTCAGAAAATAGTGCTGTATAGAACCTGAAGTTATAAACTGAGTGACATTTAGGGACACATGGCCTATAGAGCTTCACAGCACATGCATAAACAAGGCTTTACTCTCTTCTCTATCTCGCTCTCTCTAATGAAAGTAAAAAGCTGATGAGATGTGATAAATGATCTGTGTTGTTGATCTGGTGGATATACTGTCATGCCAGGCTCTCTCCAGGGCTACTCTATCTGTCATGAAGGCAGGTATGGATTTGGTGGTGAGAGAGACTGAGAGAATGGAAGGTAAAAAATGGCACCAGTGCTGGAAGGAAGTCATTCACTATGATCCAGTGGACGTTTCTTCAATGCATGCATAAAAAAAAACTAATCTCACAATCATCCAGCAACTCTCATGTGGTAATGGCAGTTTATTTGGTTTAATGTAAATTCATTCAGCTGTAGTAATAATTACACATGTGGTGCATCAGCTTGCTTTTGATAGAAATAATCCATTAACTTAAAGGGTTGCCATTTGTGCCCCTGAGGTTTAGGCGATGCCCTCTAGTGGCAGCTGCAATTAATCAAGCATGCCAACATCCTCCAAGCCACACAAACAACAACATATATTTCTGTATTATCAATAACCTACAAGATAACACAGCAAGAAAACAGTCTGTGTGACCACAGGGCATCGGGGGAAAGTGGGTCAGTAGTATTTCACAAAATATAATTAAGTGCTTATAAAAGAGAGGAGAGAAGATGGATTTTCTTTGTCCCTGAAGAAGTCAGCTGGCACAAAAAAGCTGTTTGCCTCTTTTTCTATTGATCGTGGGAAGTATTGATTTGTTTCTAAGCCTTGTGAGTTTGTTTAAGGTGGATCTATGGGGCGTTAGGCGAACTATCTTGCAGGGAAAAGCAAACAGGCTTGATTATGGAAGGCCAGGACACTTTATGGAACGTCCAGAGTCCAGATATTGTTTGAAATTCTCTGGGTGATTGAGTTTGAGAAGATCTTATTGCAAAATGAAATGGACAAAAATTCTTGACTGAAGAAAAAATTAATATTATTGTCCAGCAAGATTTTGTAAGGTTTAAATCATTTGAATTTAAGTAGCATTTGACAAGATCAATCTTGATCTTCCTCTATTTTTTTCTTCTTATTTTTTTCTATTAAATCTTTATTTTTTTATTTATTTTTTTACGTGAGAATTAAATTAAATTATCATTTTATATTTTACTCGTATTGTTAGTTGGTTTTGGGTTTAAGAATAATATATTCTGCTTTCCCTGCGCGTTACTCTACGGCACCCCTAAAGGGACACTGTGATGGAAAAGTATATTTCAGTGCTTTGTGTTTATTCACAAAAGTTTTGCGTTCCTCAAAAAACTGTTTATTGTTTTATTTATATATATATATATATATATATATATATATATATATATATATATATATATATATATATATATATATATATATATATATATATATATATATATATATATATATATATAAACTAAAATATACTTTTTCCTCCCATCTCAGATTTTTCCATCACCATGTCCCTTTAGGGGCTTCGTACTTCACTGTGACTGGCAGACAATTTTTTTAAAGCAAAATCGGCATTGTGACTGCATGTACATGAAAATGTAAATTCTCAGCGTTGAAAAACACTATTTTTATATCCAACACTTTTATCTTAATAGATCAAGGCCAATTAATTGCTAATGATATGAGCCTTTTAATGAACCTAGAGTGAAGTTTCATAATGATGAAAGGTGCTTTCCGACCCCATTATCCTTGACATCAATATTGTTGAAGGTAAAAAATAAAATAAAAACTACATAAATATGTTAAATATGCAGAAATAACTATAAGTAAGCCATTTGTAGGTGAATTTCCTTGAAAAATACAACAAACGTTATCAAAGTTTAGGCTGAGACTTTGTCCAAACAATGTCGGATGATTGGATGAGTTATTTATTTATGTATCTACTCACTTATTTTTTCAATTCTGTTTGATGATGCAAGTGGCTCAGAAATTGCACACTTCCCCTTTAAGTGATGATAACACCTTAAGGTGTCATGTAACTCCAAAGGAATGTGAAATAAAATCCATTTGATCTCAGTGGATTTTGATGCAACAGTAGACATGAGCTGAGAGAAGGATGACTTTGCTTTTCTCATTCACTGATATCGCTCCCTCTATACTTTTCTGTATCGCTGACCCACCAGGGGGCCACGTGGGATATGAGAGAGACTAAATTAAAGCTTTACTCATGCCATGGGCAAAGAAATGCGTGCTGAATAGCTCACCTGGACAAGTCCACAGAGACCCTCGGCAGTTAACATGTGACCGAGACTGGTTTGATGTCACTTTCTAGTTTCTTTGTCAATCGTTGTCTGTTCTTTTCCTAGTTTCCTAGTCTTAAAAGCACAATTACTGAGTAATAAGAGCCCCATTCCACACACCACTGATAAGGCAGAGTAGGCAGATAGCACATAAAAGAAGCTTATTCTGACTTTATGAAGAAATGCAATTTTGTAAAATATTATTACATTTTAAAATAACCTTTTTCTATTTAAATATATTTTAATGCAAGTTATTCCTATGATGGCAAAGCTGAATGTTCCGCATCTCCAGACTTTAGTGTCACATAATGTTGAAAACAGGTGTGCAGTCTAATATGTTTGTGAAAACTATGATACATAAGCTTTGCATTAAATGGGGGGTCTAATGCTATTTCATGCATTCTGACTTACACTATTATAGTAGCGTACCGTGGGGTTTCTGTCAGGGCCTTCACTAACGATCAAAACACCCCATGCCTCCACAATAACACACACACACACACACACACACACACACACACACACACACACACACACACACACACACACACACACACACAAAAGGTTAAGAACCTCGCTTTCAAGCTGCTCATTGGGAAGAGGGCAAGCAACATAAATCACTGGGTAGGTTTACGGATGGGGTGGGTGTAGTTGTTAATAAAAAAAATTAAATGGGTTAAATGAAAATATGAGAAACGGAGGTAAAAAGTCTCCACATTGCATTTAAATGAACACGCATTTTGATTGGTAACAACAGTCATACGTCTTTTAATGATGTAACGTGACATTGTCATTATTTTTACACCAGCTAGTGAGACAAAAAGGCAATTTACCTCTTTATTGATACCACTCACGTGTCACTATTTAGGCAAATGGTGAAAAATATCAAAATCAACTCACTGACACAAATACTCTTAAATAAACAAAAACATAGACCAACAAGACCATCAAAATAAACTGCAAAAAACAGCTTGTCAGCTAACGTCACCGGCTTGGCATCAGGATCGATCAGAATGCATACGATGCTCATTCGAACGCAGCCCGTCATCTGCGGCGGCCATTGCTCATTTCACATAGATCACTCACAACCCGCGAAAAGTTCAAACAGCTGATGACATCAGCGGGGGGTAGCGTGCCGACACACCGCTGGGCCTCTGGGCCGTTCTATCACTACACATCAAAATTTGATTGGCTGATGACCCACGTCAGTCAAAGTTATGGTCCAATGGAAAATAGCAGCTTCAATGGAAGGCAAGCTTTTCATCTAGTGCTGGTCCTCGGAGTTGTGATGCGTTTAGATGATGACATGGAAAATACAGCTCAGCCTCACAAAAAATAACCACATTCTTTCTGAATATAATTGTAACATACTGAAATATACAGTAATTGCATTTAGACATGTTCAGACACACATTAATTTAATTTATTTAATTATAAAAAAGAAGAATATTTTTAATTTTGACAGGGCTAGCAGAGAAGGCCTTGATGGCCCTGACAGCCCGCCACTGCACTATTAAAGAGCTGGATTCTCGTGTTAAACATAGCAAAAATGTCACACAAAAAAAGAGTTGGACATATAATGGAGTTTTGCTGTGCCAGATACACTCCTTCACGATTCGAAAGAGTTTTGGAAAGTTTATTTGGAGGTTGTGAGATATTGAAGACCCTACATGTCAGTTTATTTGATAATCACATCAAATCAGCTGGTACACGACACAACTGTACTGCACGGCGAGCCGGCGGCGATCACACAAGCTTTTGCGTTAAACACAGAGACCGGAGCTTTCAATGTTGCTGATAGCTTCAGATACAGAAAATAAAGAAAAGATGTGTGCGCACATGATTTGTTGAAAAGCAGAGAACTGTAGCCATTCCTTTCAACTGAAACAACCAGAGGGAGAGAGATGGCACGCGTAAGTGAGTGAGTGAGTGAGTGAGTGAGTGAGTGAGTGAGTGAGTGAGTGAGTGAGTGAGTGAGTGAGTGAGTGAGTGAGTGAGTGAGTGAGTGAGTCAGTGAGTGAGTGAGTGAGTCAGTGAGTGAGTGAGTGAGTGAGTCAGTGAGTGAGTGAGTGAGTGAGTGAGTGAGTGAGTGAGTGAGTGAGTGAGTGAGTGAGTGAGTCAGTGAGTGAGTGAGTGAGTGAGTGAGTGAGTGAGTCAGTGAGTGAGTGAGTGAGTGAGTGAGTGAGTGAGTGAGTGAGTGAGTGAGTGAGTGAGTGAGTCAGTGAGTGAGTGAGTGAGTGAGTGAGTGAGTGAGTGAGTGAGTGAGTGAGTGAGTGAGTGAGTGAGTGAGTGAGTGAGTGAGTGAGTGAGTGAGTCAGTGAGTGAGTGAGTGAGTGAGTGAGTGAGTGAGTGAGTGAGTCAGTGAGTCAGTGAGTGAGTGAGTGAGTGAGTGAGTGAGTGAGTGAGTGAGTGAGTGAGTCAGTGAGTGAGTGAGTGAGTGAGTGAGTGAGTGAGTGAGTGAGTGGGTGAGTGAGTGAGTGAGTGAGTCAGTGAGTGAGTGAGTGAGTGAGTGAGTGAGTGAGTGAGTGAGTGAGTCAGTGAGTGAGTGAGTGAGTGAGTGAGTGAGTCAGTGAGTGAGTGAGTGAGTGAGTGAGTGAGTGAGTGAGTGAGTGAGTGAGTGAGTGAGTCAGTGAGTGAGTGAGTGAGTGAGTGAGTGAGTCAGTGAGTGAGTGAGTGAGTGAGTGAGTGAGTGAGTGAGTGAGTGAGTGAGTCAGTGAGTGAGTGAGTGAGTCAGTGAGTCAGTGAGTCAGTGAGTGAGTGAGTGAGTGAGTGAGTGAGTGAGTGAGTGAGTGAGTGAGTGAGTGAGTCAGTGAGTGAGTGAGTGAGTGAGTCAGTGAGTCAGTGAGTGAGTGAGTGAGTGAGTGAGTGAGTGAGTGAGTGACTGAGTGAGTGAGTGAGTGAGTGAGTCAGTGAGTGAGTGAGTGAGTCAGTGAGTGAGTGAGTGAGTCAGTGAGTCAGTGAGTGAGTGAGTGAGTCAGTGAGTGAGTGAGTGAGTGAGTGAGTGAGTGAGTGAGTGAGTGAGTGAGTCAGTGAGTCAGTGAGTGAGTGAGTGAGTGAGTGAGTGAGTGAGTGAGTGAGTGGGTGAGTGAGTGAGTGAGTGAGTCAGTGAGTGAGTGAGTGAGTGGGTGAGTGAGAGCCTGTTTATGTGGTTTATGAGGACACAAATTTGTATAACTACATGGGTATTACACTGGTATTACACTATACATGTGGTTTACGAGGACATTCCAAATGTCCTCATATTTCAAATAGCTTTAAAAACATACTAAATTATGTTTTTTTTTTTTTTTTTTTTTTTTGAGAAAGTAAAAATGCAGAATGATTCCTGTGATGGGTAGGTTTCGGGGCAGGGACAGTGTAAGGGGATAGAATCACGGTTTGTACGGTATAAAAACTATTACGCCTATGGAGAGTCCCTGTAAACCACGTAGAACAACATGTGTGCGTGTGTGTGCGTGTGTGCGTGCGTGCGTGCGTGCGTGCGTGCGTGCGTGTCATAGATGTGTCATAGATGTGTCATAGGTGTGTGTGGTCGTGACTCTAGCTCCACCCACTTCACTCCTGAACAAGCTTAGCTTTTTTCAGAAAGAATCGGTAAAGTGCATCTGTCTTTTATAAATATGATAAAACTAAAGACTCTTCTGAGATATGAAATATGCAATACTACTCTATACGTTTTTAAGATTAACAGAAATAGTGTGTTATATACCCATTAGGGAAAAATGTAATTGATCAAAAGCTACAGTAAAATAATTTTTATTGTCACAATACATCTATTTCTATTATATTATAATTGTTTTTCAGTACCATCTAGATGCTTCTCAGTGACAATCTTGGATCCACGATCTGCAGTGAAGCTCATTGGCTGATAGAATTAGCCTTCATTCATTATCACACTAATCAAATTGTTCACAGTTTGTTTTAAAAACAGATTGTGAAGCCTGAGAGAACAAATCTGACATTGTGACATTTTAGACTAATCCAGCTATAGTCAGGTCACTTAGCCAAGAATTACTTTTTTTGTTTTTGTTTTTTTGTTTTTTTGTTTTGAAGATTGATTTTGTTCTAAAGCTGAATTCACTAGGATATTGATATTGGCCAAGCACTAAACTAACAGTTACAATTACAACTTTGTTGTTAAGTATGTTGGCTTAAGCAGGTCCTGACCTGTCAATTTTCTGAGAATGAAAGGTTGATGAAGATGCTAATGCTAGCATCGATAGTGTGCTGCCCCACAGGTTCATCTCATCACCCTTTAACTGAGTTTATTATTACCTGTGTTTTTTGTTTGTCTACTGAGAAAGAGATAAACTGTGCGTGAGGTTGTGGTCTATATTTAAGAGCTATGAAAAAGCAATCTCAGAGCAATACAATTTACAAATGAATGGCCCGATTTCACTCATTTTAAATACACCACTGTTTAAACGTTTGGGGATTGGTTGGTATTGTTATGTTTTTGAAAGATCAAAGTAGAGTAAAAAGATTGTGAAATGTTTTTTTTTGTTTAACTTATTGTAAAATGTCATTTATTTTCAGGAAGTTTGAAACATAATATATATGACATATTAATGAAATTAAATATATTTTGATTTTTTTTTTTTTTTTTAAAGTATGAATTTTCCAGGCTCATTGATGCACGTGGGTAACGAAGGTTGGCCCGTGTGGTCTGATCAAACAGACGAACTTCATCAGTCAGGGCCTGATGAATCATGTTTTCATTTACATCACGTGGATGTCCGGGTGCATGTGCGTCACTTATCTAGGGAACAAATGGCACCAGGATGCAATATGGTAAGAAGTCAAGCCAGAGGAGGCAATGTGATGCTTTGTGCACTTTTCTCCTGGGAAACCTCGTGTCCTGCCATCCATGTGGATGTTACTTTGACACGTACCATCTACCTTAGCATTGTTGCAGACCATGTACACCCTTTCATGGAAACGGTTTTCCCTGGTGGCTGTGGCCTCTTTCAGCAGGATAATGCATCCTGCCACTCAGAAAAAAATTTCAGTGACGGAGTAAGGAGCACAACAATGAGTTTGAGTTTCACTTGGTCTCCAAAATCTTCAGATCTCAATCCAATCGAGCATCTGTGGGATGTGCTGAACAAACAAGTCAGGTCAATGGAAACCCCACCTCACAACTTACAGGACGTAAAATATCTGCTGCTAATAACTTGGTGCCAGATACAACAGCACACCTTCAGGGATCTAGTGGAGTCCATGCCTCGACGGGTCAGGGTTGTTTTGACAGCAAAAGGGGGACCAATATTAGGTCATGATGTTATACCAGTGGGGCAAAACATTTATTTAGTCAGCCACCAACTGTGAAACTTAAAATGATGAGAGAGGCCTGTAATTTTCATCAAATGTACACTTCAACTATTAGAGAGAATGAGAAAGGGAAAAAATCAGATTTATTTTCCTGTCTGATTTTTAAAGAATTTATTTGAAAACAAAGTATTTGGTCACCTACAAAAAATCAAGATTTCTGGCTCTCACACACCTGTAACAACTTCCTTAAGAAACTCCTCTGTCCTTCATTTGTTACCTGTATTAATGGCACCTGTTTGAACTCTTTATCAGTGTAAAAGATATTTGTCCACAACCTCAAACAGTCAGACTCCAAACTCCACTATAGCCAAGACCAAAGAACTGTCAAAGGACACCAGAAACAAAATTGTACACCTGCACCAAGCTGGGAAGACTGAATCTGGAATAGGCAAGCAGCTTGGTGTGAAGAAATTTATTTTTGGTAAAAACTCAACTTGTCGTGTTTGGAGGAGAAAGAATGCTGAGTTGTGCCATACCTACTGTGAAGCATAGGGGTGGAAACATCATGATTTGGGGCTGTTTTTCTGCAAAGGGACCAGGATGACTGAACCTTGTAAAGGAAAGAATGAATGGGGCCATGTATCATGAGATTTTCCTTCCATCAGCAAGGGCATTGAAGATGAAACGTGGCTGGGTCTTTCAGCATAACAATGATCCCAAACACACCGCCCGGGCAATAAAGGAGTGGCTTCGTAAGCAGCATTTCAAGGTCCTGGAGTGGCCTAGCCCGTCTCCAGATCTCCACTCCATAGAAAATCTTTGGAGAGAGTTGAACATCTGTGTTGTCCAGCGACAGCCCCAAAACATCACTGCTCTAGAGGAGATCCGCATGGAGGAATGGGCCGAACTACCAGCAACAGTGTGTAAAAACTTGGAGGCAACTTACAGAAAACATTTGACCTCTGTCATTGCCAACAAAGAGTATATAACAAAGTATTGAGATTACATGTTGTTATTGACCAAATTCTTATTTTCCTATCAATTCTTAAAAAATTAGACAATTTGATAATCTGATTTTTTTTTCTCATTATGTCTCTCATAGTTAAAGTGTACCTATGCTGAAAATTAAAGGCCTCTCTCATTTTTAAGTGGGAGAACATGCATAATTGGTGGCTGACTAAATACTTTTTTGCTCCACTGTATATGTGTGTGGGGGGGGTTGTGAAATATCAAGACACAAATATTAGGGATGTCCCGATCCGATCACATGATCGGAAATCGGGCCCGATCACGTGATTTCAGGCTCGATCGGAATCGGACGTTACATCCCGATCAGGACTCGGATATAATGTATATTCTGGGGTGAGCTGAGCATGATGACGCATCAATAATTGTTGTAACTTGAAAATAATGCTTTATGTATGTTTCTGTAGATGGATACACGTGCTGGCTCCTCGGTGATACATTACAACAGCGCTAATATCACCCGTGTATATTCGCCAGAAGACGCGAATGAGAGTGCATGCTGATCTGTCTCTGTGCATCATCCGAAAGCGCGCACTCGTCTCACAGCGCGCAAATATTGAGTTCTCTTTTAAGACTTGCGCTTAAACGGACCAACTCACACAAGAAGTATGTCAGCATGTCCATCTTGATGAGTATCCAAGCAGACAGTCTGAATATGCCGTAAGAGGACTTTATACAGTCGAGAAAGACGACGCAGAGCCTTCCTTCAGGTCTTAAAGGGGCAGTAGCCTTTACTGCTGTCTGTTTAATGTCAAACAAAAGATAAGGAATCACTCACTGCTCTTGATTAAATAGCTTTTGTAAGGATTAGTCTTTAATTTAAACAGTTAAATATGCAGCTATTTTACATTTCATTAGCCTACTTTATTAAATTTCTCTACCTAAAAACTAATGTTAGACCTATAAAAACCTGAAAAGCATTGTTAATTACACTTCAGTCAAATTACACTTCAAATATTTTTCCCCCAAAGTTGATTAATGTCATTGTAGGCAGTTATCATTACGATGATTTCATTTAAAGTGTTTGTTTTTTAAATAAGTTTAGTTTTAGTTAGTTATTTGATGCTATAAAAACGGCTGTGTGATGTCCTGATTGACAGCTGAGATCGACGTCTTCTCTGAGTGAAGTTGTCACTGAGGCACTAACAGATTTTTTTCAGGATTTTTTGGGAGCAGATTATTTAATTTAATTTAATTTCCATAACTGTTTATTTTACACCAACATAGTTAATTGTTCTGCATCTATGAGAGTATGGGTGTGCTTTTGATATCGCCGTTGTACTTCCTGCTCTGCGCAACTCCGGTCCCAGACTTTTTTATATTTACTGTTGCACTAAAATCCAAAAGTGAAGAATTTGTTATTTATTACTTGATTGTTCAATCTACCTCACAGAAGTGCTCTGTTTGTTAGAGTTGTTGAATGTTAAAATAAGGTGAATAAAATAAAAAATAAGGAACATCCTGGTTCGTTTTTTCGCTCTTCTTTATTCTTTTTTTATGTATTATAGAAGTATCGGATCGGGACTCGGTATCGGCAGATACTCAAAATCAAATGACTCGGACTCGGACTCGAGGGCAAAAAAACCTGATCGGGACATCCCTAACAAATATATATGTGTCTATAAGTGTATAATGACATAGGTATGACATAGGTATTATAAGAAGAGAGTGAAATATGAGGACATTACCCATGTCCAAAAATGGGGACATGGGTAATGTCCTCATATTTCACCCTCTTCTTGTAATACCTATCATAAAAAATGCATATAAATCACACAGAATGAGTTTTTGTGAGAAAGCAAAAATGCTGAATATTTCCTGTGATGGGTAGGTTTAGAAGCAGGGGCAGTAAAAGGGGGGAGTTAAATACGGTCTATACAGTATAAAAACCCTTACGCCTATGGAATGTCCCCACATTTTGTGTGTGTGTGTGTGTGTGTGTGTGTGTGTGTGTGTGTGTGTGTGTGTGTGTGTGTGTGTGTGTGTGTGTGTGTGTGTGTGTGTGTGTGTGTATACACTCGAGGCACCAGCTGAAGCTCTGCTATAAGTTTTGTCACATCATAATACCATATGATACCATGTTTGCTCTTAGTAAGGACAGAATAATACATGATGTTGGTAACTTGTTGTGTCATGCCTGGTGTGAGTGGATATTTCAGACAGAAGTCCATTCTGATATTACTGCTAAAAAAAGAAAAGGAAACGAAATCACAGAGTATATTTCCACCATGTGACAGCTAGAAGAAATGTTATGTACCATGGAAGTGAACTACGGTTACACAAATATGCCCACTTTAATGAGATTTTGGAGAAAGATGGATATTTGCTATCAAACAGCAGCTGGAGATGTGACCTCTTGGTCAATACAACATCTCCCTAAGGAGACAGACAGTTGGAGTCATAATTAGCCAACTAATGAACAAAGAAAATTACACAATCTTTACTTTTATTTTTTTACTCATGGTCATGCGAGAGACCAGGCATATTTCTCTAACCTGGAATGTCAAGACACCTGAGGAAAAACTTTAGTGAAGTAACTTTCACAGTGCCTCTGGGTAATTTAGCCAGAAAGTGGAGAGCATATGTCGCCTCAGAAAGTCAGTGTAGAAAAGGAAAGTAATGAAGCATTGCATGATTGTTATAGTTTTAGCACATCCCAAACCTCTTACATGCCTTTATCGCCACACTGCAGCTCCTCGCTGAAACACAGCTTCACAGCATATGGAGGTCCATTATTATGATGGTCTCCCCAAAGTGTTTGTGTGGACGTGTGTCTGTCTGAAAGAAACAAAAATAGTGTACTGTCATGTGTGGATGTGTCCATGTGGGTGAAATTCTGTCCTTAAACCCATGGCCAGATCACTTGTATCAGACTGGCACAGAGAGACAGTGGAGAGAAGGCCAATCCCCTCACCAGCAACCATGTCCAATAAGGAAACAGGCTGTCTTCAACAGATATATATACACACACACACACACACACACACACACACACACATTCATTGTCAGCACATTTGCTCCAATGTGTATGGCCCTGTGCAATGTCCAAGCTGCGATCGAGGCCAATTAAAAAAAGGCAGAGAACATGCCTGGACTCCACATGCAGCAGTTCTCAGAGATGAGGGACAGAGCAATCTATTGTCACAACTACAACACCAGAACCCTCTGTGGTCACAGTTACATCGAGGGCACACTCAGCAGATTTTCTGGTGTGCTGCTCTGTTCAGATAACATGTACAACTCTCAATACAGACTATATATATATATATATATATATATATATATATATATATATATATATATATATATATATATATAAAGTGTACTATGCAAAAGTCTTAGGCACATTAGTTTTTAATGAAGTTCTAGCTAATGTAGGTAAGACATTGTACCTATGTTAGCAATCGCTTCATTTCACTGCGGAATCATTTGTAAACAACTCTCAGGTCGAGCTGGATTTGCAGACATACTGAGATTAAAACACAATGTTGTGCTCCGACAGGAATGGTGCAACACACTTGTGTGAGTAAAACGTCTTTTTTATATGTAATAGCAGTCCCAGTGCTATGTGTTTTCCAGACAGGCTACCAAAACATAAGCCCGTCGGCAGGCCACTAAATCTTAAATAGTGAAATAATATTCCTTTCTTGATCTGGGCGGGTGTGTGTGGTTCACACTTATATCCACTGATTGGGCGGGTCAAGTAATACAAAAATAATATTTCAATCAATTGCAGGTGGATGAGAAATAAATCAATGTGTTTGTTTGATAAAGACATTTATGAGCCCTGTGATCGAGAGAAAAATCCCTCCCTCATGTTAACTGATCTGACAGAGGAGCTGAAGCTCATTAAATATGCAAATCTTCTCCAATCCTAGCCATGGGTGTTTACTTCTGTCTTCAGTGCGGCACGCCCACTAAAACCAAACGTTCAGAAGAGAGCCTCAAAACCAGTGTAGAAAATAGCCTATATATATATATATATATATATATATATATATATATATATATATATATATATATATATATATATATATATATATACATACCGTATTTTCCGGACTGTGGACTATAATGCTGCGTTCACACCACACGCGAATGACGCGAATAAATCGCGCTATTCGCGCGAAGTTGGACGCGTGAACATTTTGAATCCATTCGCGCGTCAAATTCGCTTCATTCGCTTGTGACATTCACTACACAACAGACGCGAATTCGCGTCATGGGAGGGGGTTCTGCTAGTCATTTTGACTGGGTCACTTGACTTCTTTTCTGTAAAAAATACTACTGTTAATGTGTGACAAAACGTAGTTTGAAGACTTTTTCAGGCGATAATATTGTTGTTTAATGCTCAAATCTGTGTTTTTTTATACAAAAAGTGTGTAACTCATTCGCGTGTAACATTCACTACACAACAGACGCAAATTCGCGTCATGGGAGGGGGTTCTGCCAGGCAGCGGCAGTCGGCAGAAAGACTATCCGAGTTAAGGCTGCTCTCACCGGGGTTGATGAGCGCTGAGCTCCGGTGATCGCCTGGGTCTCACACCTCCGAAAACACCAGATCAAATTTTCAAATAGGAGCTCTCTTAATAAATAAAACACATATTTGAGCTTTAAACAACTACATTCTCGCCTGAAAAACTATTAAAAGTACATTTTGTGACACAATATAGTAGTATTTTTAAAAGACTCTGGCCTCGGGGTTCCCCTATGGGTTTCCCATCCGTCACTTCACCACGTGACAGCAGTAGCAGGCTCCTCATTGGTTAATGCGGTGCGAATATCCGCCAAAGTTCAGATTTTTCAACTTGAGCGATTCGCGTGTTTCGCGCGGTTCGCGCGAATCACGCGTTCAAAACGCTCAATTAGCGTGATCATTGCCGCGCCATTCGCGCCGCCTCATTCGCGCGAATCGCGCCGCAGAATGCCTATTCGCGTCTGCATTGACTTAACATGTAAATCACTCGCGCGAATCGCGTCATTCGCGTGCGGTGTGAACGCAGCATAAGTCACACTTTTTTCATAGTTTGGCTGGTTCTGCGACTTATAGTCAGGTGCGACTTATATATCAAATTTAATTCATACTGACAAGAATAAACATATAGCCGCAAGAGGGCGCTCTATGCTGCTCCTGTAGCCGACCCCTGAAAAAAATTACTGAAAACAGAAAACTCTTAACTGAAATATTAACTTAAGGGCAACAACTTAGAAAGACTGAACACAAACAAAATGCCGCCATAAAGAAAATCTTATTCTGCAAATTACAAATTGCATGTAGTAAAATATGCAGCGGAGAACGATTCAGACAGCGTTCGTCTCGCGCGGCTGAGCCTCTCCCGGCAGAGAGTTCAAGCATCTGTGGATTCGTTCCTTCAGCTCTGGCCATCTTTCTTACAGTCCGCCATTAGCTTTCTTTGTTTTCTTCATTACAGTTAAAGTAACCTCTGCTTTTCGCCAGTCCATCACAAATTTCTCACTCACTTTAAACTTTCTTTCTTCTGCTTGGTTATGCACAGTGAGCGGGCGCGAGCGAGTGCACGTGAGCGGGTGCATGCATGCGCGTGCGGCTCCCGCTCTGCTTCTGCCCTAATGCGACTTAAAGTCCAGTGCGACTTATATATCTTTTTTTCCTCTTCATGATGCATTTTTTGACTGAAGCGACTTATACTCCGGAGCGACTTATAGTCCGGAAAATATGGTATATATATATATATATATATATATATATATATATATATATATATATATATATATAAACACACACACACACACACACACACACACACACACACACACACATATACAGTTCATGACACCTTTAATGAAAGACCAAAAGGATAAAGAATGCAGATTTATTTTCACAGCCATCTTTGCTCATATTTACTTAGGGTGCCAATGGATGGATAGGTTGTTTACTGGACTAGTTAATAAAAAAGCCCAACCCAAATTCTGTGATATTATAGTCCCCTGGATTTTTGTTTTTTGTAAGTCACAAGGGGCTTTACAGCAAATGTGTTTACCCAGGTGAAGCCAGAAAACACTCCATCTGGCAGAGCTTGGCTGTTAGCCGGGAGCGTACTGGTAACTGATTGACTTCTGCACTGACGCTTTTCCTCCCACTTACTGTATTAACTGATGAGACTTCGGATGAGTACCGTGGTGTTAATTGTTAATATGTGCCAACTCAGTGGTTCCAAACCCTGGTCCTGTTGTACTGCAGCACTGCAAAGTTATTTAGATGACTCCCTACTCATCAGCTTGTTAAGTAAGACCTCAGATAGTTGTGTCAGATTAGAGAGACATCCAAAATGTGCAGTTTTAGGGGTACAACAGGACCAGGGAACATATACATATGTAATAGTTTAATATTACAAAAAATTGTATTACTGTTGTTGGGGGTGTCCCGGACTAAGGATGTACACATTCGAATCACAATTGTGGAATCTTTCTATAGTTGACTGATAGTCGAATCATCTATGTGTGTGTGTAAATGTGTCGGGAGGGGCACGACACTAGTCAGCAGGAGGGTAAAACTTTTCCTTTAAACACTGCACACAGCAACAACTTTTAATAAAACTGACAGACGAACTGACAATGTCTATCTTATTTAGGTTTAAATAAAGGGTAATGTGGTTGATAAACATTCGTAAACCGTTTTCTCATAACATGTTAAAACCGCGATCGAAATACAGAATATCACACAAAAATATAAAAATCATTTATGATAAATAAACCTAAAAAAATACCTGCCTAAAGAGGAAAAGAACACTTTGAGTGCGTTTACATGCACGTTCTTAAGCCAATTACACCTAAAGGGGGTCGCACACCGGACGTGAAGCTCAGCGCCGCGTCTCAGGTATCTCACACCGGACACGCACATATACACGCCAGCTCAATTCTGAATCAGCTGCACGATGAGTGTATCTTGTACCACAGGGTGAAATCAGTATGTCCAATGACGATTTGAGGGAAATATAATATAAATGTTATATAAAACCTTGAAATGGCACTCTGTGGTGCCGCAGGATTTTAAACAACTTCCTGAGTTGCTGCGGACAGGCGACGAATGCCACCACTGGTATGCATACATGCCACCGGACGTTCAGCAAAGCACAGCGCCGCACCACGTGTTAAAAATATTAAGCACCCCCATATTGCCAAAATGGTATGATCCTCATTTCATAACACCCGCGAAGATTCAACCGTGAGATCGGTGGTCGAACCCGTCTCCGCATATCGATGCATCGAATCTTCGACTTTTCAGGGTCACTCCTTACTGTTGTGTAACACTCATTTAAAGGATTATTAAGAACACCTGTTCAATTAATGCAATTCACTAATCAACCAATCACATGGCAGTTGCTTCAATGCATTTAGGGGTGTGGTCCTGGTCAAGACAATCTCCAGACTGAATGTCAAACTGAATGTTTAAGCAATTTTAAGCGTGGCATGGTTGTTGGTGCCAGACGGGCTGGTCTGAATATTTCACAATCTGCTCAGCTACTGGGATTTTCATGCACAACCATTTCTAGGGTTTACAATGAATGGTGTGAAAAGGAAAACATCCAGTATGCGGCAGTCCTGTGGGCGAAAATGCCTTGCTGATGCTAGAGGTCAGAGGAGAATGGGCCGACAGATTCAAGCTGATAGAAGAGCAACTTTGACTGAAATAACCACTCGTTACAACTGAGGTATGCAGCAAAGCCACATTTGTAAAGCCACAACACGCACAACCAATTGGGCAACGTTTAAATGCCACGGCCTACCTGAGCACTGTTTCTGACCATGTCCATCCCTTTATGACCACCATGTACCCATCCTGTGATGGCTACTTCCAGTAGGATAATGCACCATGTCACAAAGCTTGAATAATTTCAAATTGGTTTCTTGAACATGACAATGAGTTGACTGTACTAAAATGGCCCCCAGAGTCTCCAGATCTCAACACAATAGAGCATCTTTGGGATGTGGTGGAACGGGAGCTTCGTGCCCTGGATGTGCATCCCACAAATCTCCATCAACTGCCAGATGCTATCCTATCAATATGGGCTAACATTTCTAAAGAATGCTTTCAGCACCTTGTTGAATCAATGCCACGTAGAATTAAGGCAGTTCTGAAGGTGAAGGGGGGTCAAACACAGTATTAGTATGGTGCTCCTAATAATCCTTTAGGTGAGTGTATATTATAAGAGGCATATGATGAAAGCTGGTGTGTTCCTAAAAAAAAATGAATTTAGGAAATACTGCTGTAGGACACTATAAATAAATAAATAAAATAGATAATTACTTAAAAACAACCTATGTAACTAATGAAAAAGCACCACCTAAATCCCATGAATTAGCTATGTGGCAAACAACAAAACTATGTGCTTGAAAACATATGGCCTGTCATTAAAATATATGGGATGGTGCTAACAGTTTGACGGTGTTTATTACTGCCTGGTGGTGGTAGAATTTATGTACTGCAACTTTAAAGAGTGCTGATAAACCAAATATCTCTCAGCAGATCTGTTTCCGTTTCAAATGAAAGCGATTACAAGGCCAAAAGTACATTTTAGTAACTAATGTTCCATTCTGACAGGGGAGGTTAGGCTGGAAAAAGGAGGTTTCTGAAATCTCGTCCCCGCCTCGACTTCATTATCCTGCCAGATACTTCATCACCACCTTCTTCTCCCCAAAAAGAAAATGATGATACTTTATCAAAACCTCCACGCATGCTAATAGGCTAATTTGTCTGTTTACGACCTCCTGCAAACAAACATGTGTGGAACCTTTGTATCCATAACCGAATACATGCCTGCGATTTTACCTATCGATACTGCCTTCCTGACTGCGACAATAATTAAGGTGAGGGCATGCACTCATTAATGGCCACTGATGAGGGTGCCCGTCAGTCGTTTATGGGCTCGGGTCGGCACAACAGGCTGTGCGCTGTGGGGGTTTGACTCCGGATATAATGACCTATGGGGCCACGTGGAGTTATTTTTATATTTTTTGCAGTCAGCACGGAAGGACAGCTCTCGACAGATGTGCGGTCCATTAGAGAAGCTCCACTTCCTCCCTCAATCTCTCCTGTCCTCCAGCTCCCTCCTCTCAAATGAAGCCTGTCTTCCAAGCTGTCTGAGGGACTGTCAAGGTAAACAAAATTATGCCAACAGTAAACATGTAAGCATTCCGCTCTGAGTGCCATGACGGCATCTGCGATGAGCTTGTGCCGTCCCATAATGCTTGTACTTTTTAGAGCCTGTACTTGAAACACTCCTGTAAAATGACTCTGTTTTGGTCATTTATAGTAGTGACAGGTAGCTACTTTCTTTTCCTGTTCAACAGAGCGCTGCAGAGATGACATCTTTTTGGCAAACCAACCTAGAATTTTGAATCACCATGGTTCCCTTGACAAAATCCCAAAAGGATTTGTCCATTGTCTTTTGGATTATTGCAGAAAATATGCTCTGTGACCAACAAAAGTTTGATTCTTACATGTTTTATTATGACATCTTCACATATTTTATGAATTTTGAATTAGGGATGCACCGATCTGATACTCAGGATCGGTATCAGCTCCGATCTGCCATTATTTGCCGGATCGTGTACCGATCAGACAAGGCCGATCCAAATCCGATACGGTGCGCATAATATTCTGTTATTGTTAAGCCCCAGTGCGCCACAAAAGGCACAGAAACATTATAAAGCATCATCAACAATTCGTTCACTATATTATGTGTTCTAAAGCCATTTTATAGTTTAATGCGAGCACAGATAAATATAAAAGTCATTAAATTCAAGTTCACGTCAATGCATGCTTCCCTCCGCTGCGGCTGTCAGTCACTCTCCATTCAGCTTTCAAACTGCGTGTCGCGTTTGCTTACGACAGTCAACACGATGAAACTCTCTCCAAGATTATTTATTGTTTCTGTTATTATGCTTGATCTGTAGATAACGCTCTATGGTTTCTCATAAAATGATTTTATCTTGCTGGCCTTTATTGCTGTAAATCGGGTTACTTTCTCCCGGGTGTCTGTTAGATCACAACACTGGACTAGTGATTGTATTGTTCTTCACACACAGTAACTGAAATGTTAAACTGTTAAAATAAACGGCTTATAAGAATACTGCATAGATACACTATGCGTCTATATCTTGTTTTGAACTTCTCAATGCGGACAGTCACGAAGTGGTACGCTGTGAGCACGTGACTCTGTGTTGCTTCAAGTATATCATCCTGCGCACGGGCTCCGCATACGTGCTTTGTGCAGCTTTATATTATAATACTTTTGCGCTATGAAAGCCTTATTAATAGCCTTTCTTGTTCAGCCCTATCTATAATATGTTCCTGCCTCATTGAAAAGATGCGCTGTACATTTAAAATAAATGTAATTTCTTAGTATATAAGCCCTATTTCTATAAATATATTTACTTGTTTTTCATGAAAATATTTTGTGTAACATTTTACCAGATTTACAGCTTCACTTATTCACTTTTGTGATTTCCTTTATTTTTCCCAACTAAATGTTTAGATTTTATACAATTATTGTGCACTCATGATTTACATGATGACTTTTTACTGCTGAATTATCCACTAATCTAATTTATTCACCATCTATATTAGTATTTTTGTCATAGACTGTGATTTAAAATATATTTTTTTTATTTGTTGTTTTTCTTTATAATGAAGTCTGTATTTAGTTGATTGTGTTTAACTTACAAAAGAGTGATTTTCAATTCAACACACTAAGATTTAGAAATTCTTCATAGAATTTTAAACAAAACTGCATTGGTATCAGATCGGTTTAGTATCGGTATCGACCGATACTCAGAATCGGATCGGTTCTGAAAAAATGGTATTGGTGCATCCCTAGATACATTCATAATATATCCGCTAGAACTATAAAGTTAAAGTCATATTTGTTCCAGAATTTTTTTTTTGTTATGCTGGTTAGAGCATGAGACTGTCGCAGATATATCGGCATCGTCATATATGCCACTGATATGAACGTGCGCCCAGATGTTTCAGAGCGCGCAAATATTATTTCCTTTTTCTATGCCTTGTCTTGTCAAGTATCATCGTAAATACTGACGGTTATGTCTTAAGTGAATGTAAACATGAAATGTGCTAGTAATGGCCATTTCATGTTATATGAATATCAACAAGTTTTTTTATCAACACTTAAATGTGAGTAAGTTTCAAGAAAGAAAAAAAAATCAAAAAGAAAATTGCGACTAACTTACATACAGAAGGGATTCAGAGCAATGATCAAAACACAGATTGAATCCATCAACATCCCCAAAGCTTCACAGTCCTATAGCTCATCCTGGGTGTACATTTCATTCAATAACTTTAGGCAGTTTTGATTTATACACTGTTTAATGTTAATGATCGCATTATTTTTCATATGCATCTGCTTATTAGAGATCGTTCATTTCTGCTGCTTCTTCACCTGTGTTTTGATTTGGATTCTGTGCTCGTGCTGGAGATGTGTAATAGCGCCCCCTAGCGTATAACAGTGAAAACATTTTACATTACATTTTTGCATTTGGCAGACGCTTTTATCCAAAGCGACTTACAGTGCATTCAAGGTACACATTTTTACATTATTGTCAGTTCTTGCTTTCCCTGGGAATCGAACCCTTGGCATTGCTAGCGCCATGCTCTACTGTTTGAGCTACAGGAAAGCTGTAGAACATGAAAACATGGAAAAAGGCTCATCAATGGCAGGGAAGCATTTTCTCATAAAAGTTGAGATAAAAGACAGGAAAAAAAAATCACATGGCTCTTGAATGAATAACTATAATAAGGGTTAATCTATATTTATAAAGTGAAGATTATGAAGTGATATTTGACATTTGAATACTATTTCTGTACCTGAACGTAGTTTAGATCTACATAACCTGAAAAAAATGTTTTCATTTGTATGTTCTGTTGTATTTATGTACATTGTATGTCTATTAAGTATAGTATATACTGTATTATATATACAGCATCATTCAAACATTTGGAAACACCTTTTTACTGGTACTGTAGTATAGAGATCGACCAATAGTGGATTTTACCAATACCGATAGATAGGTTGGACCACACTTGCTGATAACCAATGAATCGACCAATAGTTTTTAAAAAGATACAATTTAAAAAAATAATAATAATAAATAAAAAAACATAACACAGGCAAAACAGTGCTGAACTTTATTATAAGAAATATAAAAAACACTGAACCATGAAAATGTGCTAAATTGCATAAGTAAACATGAATATATTAAGTTCTAACAGAAAAAAAAAATTATACAGAACATAACTAAAACATTAAAATATTTAAATACATGTTCCTTTAGCTATAACAGAAACATGTATGTGAATGTCAGGTAACAGATTACATGAATGATAAGCATTATGCAATATACATTTTACAGCATGTAATAATATTGTCAAGAGACTGCGAGTACAAAAAGGAATGGCAGAGTTGGAATGTGGCCGTTCCTCTTTTCCTCCTCAGTTCCAGATTGTTTTTCTTTTCTTTATTATTTTCTTCAGTTTTTGTATTATTATTTTGACTTATTTTCTATTAAATGTTTATTTGTTAAATTGAGTTCCATGTTTGGCCTCCCCCTTTCTTATGTTGCTTCACCTTGAGCCAGGTGGACGTAACAATACATACTGCTGTTCTTTCTTTTTTTTAATCAACAAATAAATGACTTTATAATGATTTGGCAACATGCACTGAAGTGTTCGGAATCCATACCGTTTCCCTTTCAGTGTTTTAAATGTGCATCAAATGTGTCAGCGCACTCTGTTCAGCTCCGTGAAGCGCGCAACCTCGCGTGCTAATTTAAACAACGTCAGTGATGTTTTTTTTATTTGGCGTCTAGAGGCCGCTCTCGTGCTATATAATGCCAGCAGACCTTCTCAGAGCTCTCGAAGGCTACTGCGTAATGATGGCACATCTTCTCAGCCGCTCCCGCAATGGACGCAAACTGGCAAAACTATCTGTATTGATTTTTGCCGATAACCGATTGTTACACCAAACAGCTATTGGTGCTGATTATTCGGCAAAACCGATGAATCGGTCGACCTCTACTATACTATAATATGCACATAAATAATATTGCCCGATATATTAATATCTGACTTTAATATTGGTATCAGCCCCCCAAAAAAACATATAGTCCAGGTTCTAATGCTGGTTTAAAGTCTCTTCACATCCTGATAGCAATCACTAAGTTAAGTCATCTTAATGCATTTATATGTCTCGTCTGTGGAAGACATAGGAACATAAAATGTTCGTCCAATCATTGCATTTGGTCCGAGTTTGAGTCATAGTTTGCAAGAGCATGACTATAAACACAACAAGGCTGTGAAAGCGGAATAGATTAGATGAGTTTACCTGTTCAGCATTATGACATTTATTAGTGACATGTGAATTTGTCCTCTGCATTTGTCGATCTGTAGTCCCATTTAACTGTTATCAATCATATTTTTATAAAGTAATAGCTTTAAATAATAGCTTTAAAATATCTCAATCTAATCAAAACATTTAAACCAACGTGTGGGTTTGTCCAACATGATCACATGTGAATGCGTATCAATAGTAATAATAATAATAATAATAATAATAATAATAAATTTTATTTATAATGCACTTTATATTAAACAAAATCTCAAAGTGCTAAGTACAACTGTGCAATCTAGGGGAATGTATAGTTTTGCACGTGCGTATCATATGATAAATCAGCATATCATAAAACTCCTTTTGGCGTTCCATGAGATTGCACACGTATTATTTAAACGCATTCTCATGGCTCAGCTCGTCCGTCCATATGTGACCCAAACATGGGTTAAAATAAACCCTGCATTTTTAGACAGTAAAATGGAACCATAACTTTTGGGTTTTGATCATCAATCATTGTGGCACTCTATAGCCACCAATCTGTGAGTGATATTGTTTGCAACAATTTGTAAAGCACTGTGAAAATATAAATACCGCTGTGAGGTGTCCACAAACATCTCAGCACAATTACAATAACAAATGTAGCGCAAATGATGACAAATAGGAAAATAACTACCCTGATAGCACCACACATTCATGCGCTCTACACCTGGTATCTAATCATCCAGTCTGAACCTGGCTCTACACCAGCTTGATATCTCGATTGTTGGAAAGCACCTCCACATTTCTGATAGTTATGTTCACTGACATTAGCAAGCGGAGAAAGTAAAATTAAAGGATTACTTCACCCAAAAATGAACATTCTGTAATTACTTCTGTCACATGGACCATTTTAACAAAGTCTTTACTACATTTCTGGGCCTTGAAAGTGTTAATTATATTGCTGTCTACGCAGGAGTCAGAGAGCTCTCGGATTTCATCAAAACTATCTGCATTTGTGTTCGTAAGAGGAACAAAGGTCTTACGGGTGTCGAACGGCATGAGGGTAAGTCATTAATGACAGAATTGTTGGGTAATCGAACCCTTTAAAAACAGCATGCCGATTCTATCACATAAGACGCAGCAGTAGCAATTGCTTTAACACCACACAGGAAGCATGACAAACCCTGGAAATCCATTTAAAAATGCAGATATTATACATGTATCTATTTAACTACTCCATATTAATTTCTTTGCATATTTTAGCATATAAAAGTGTGAAATACCACTCAGCATTATCTAGCTGTTTGTTCAATTAATGCAATTCAAATTAATCATGAAGATTATCTTTACCAGTTACTTCACAGATTTTATAGCTACACGCAAGCGGCAAAGGGATCCAGAAACATAATTACGATTAAAATAGTAAACTAACCTCACCACCCAATAGAAACTCTGTACTGAAGTTTTGCATTAAAGGGATATTTCATCCAAAAATAAAAAATCTTTCATTATTTGGAACAGAAAATAATTAGCGCAACTATCTATTTAAGACAGACCCAGATTTCTGCTCAGTAACAATGGAATAAAAATTGAATAGAAAAACCTACAACTCATCTAAAAGGACAAATCACCTCAGAGATGGTGGAGTGTGCAGATAAAATGTACAGTCTTTGAGCAAGAAAGAAGTCTTTCTTTTTCTCATAGCTACTTTTTCTTTCTTTTTGTGCCCTGTTGCCCCCAACTAGACAGATATGTTATTCTGGATGTTGTTTTTTCTCTTCTTTTCTTTTGCTTTGCCCTTTACTGCGCTTTATTCACCACTCTCCCCTTCCTCTCATCTGTGAAAGACAGAAAAGATCCCTCTCATGCACCCCTCATGTCTCTTGTGTGCAACACGAGCGAGGATCAATCCATGTCATGAGCCAAACAGTTAGAAGAGACGGTAGTGTGACGTTGACACTCTCCCCTTCACATGACCTGTATTGGTTAACCTTTTGTTCCCCAAGCTTTGGGTTCAAAATAACAGCTGAGGGTGTATGTGAGCATGTGTATGATCCATGTCATATCTGACACGTTTCAAACAGACTTCCACATAATACATTTATGTGCGTATCTTCGGCTGTTTGACGTTGCTAGGAACAACCTCTTCTTGTCAGTGCAGTTACAGCAACGATGGTTGCATTTGTATACAAAAAAAAACAGTGCCATAAACATGCAAGGCTTTGCATCTCACATGATGCCGTCCCCATATACATCTTGCTTCTGAGAAAGAATGCAAAATGTCCAATATAGTCTTTTCCACACAATGCACATTAAGAGACGAGCACAAAAAAGAACAATAAAAGATTCATAAAAATTCCATAAAAATCCATGATGCCTTTAGATTTGTCAAGCCCAAGTAGACACTATAAATGCTAAAAAATCTTTAAATTGAATTTTCTATGCATACATTGTGAAATTAAATTGAGGAGGTTTATGACCTGGGATATATTAGGCAGCAAGTGAACATTTGCGAGTTTGACAAGGGCAAAATTATGATGGCTAGACGACTTGGTCCGAGCATCTCCAAAACTGCAGCTCTTTTGGGGTGTTCCGGGTCTGCATTAGTCAGTATCTATCAAAAATGGTCCAAGGACGGAACAGTGGTGAACCGGTGACAGGGTCATGGGTGGCCAAGGCTCATTGATGCACTTGAGGAACTGTGTGGTCCAATCAAACAGACTAGCTACTGTAGTTAAAATTACTCAAGAAATTAATGCTGGTTCTGTTGGAAAGGTGTCCGAATACACAGAGCATCAGTTTGTTACGTATGGGGCGTATGGGGCCACATATCATCCCAGACCAGTCAGGGTGCCCATGCTGACCCCTGTCCACTGCCGAAAGCATCAACAGTGGGCACGTGAGCATCAGAACTGGACCACGGAGCAATGGAAGAAGCTGGCCTGGTATGTTTTCTTTTACATTACGTGGATGGCCTGTGTGTGTGTACTTGTCTACCTATCTAACAGGGGACCTTGGCGTCGTTACACACTCACCAACAGGGGACCTCTGAGCCAAGAGGGGACATTTTTCAAGTCCCCTGTTGGTCATGCTTTAAATCATGTGAAAATGAAGTAAAACACTAAAGAAATGCTCTGGTGATTTTTTTAATGTTTGACCAAGTAAGGACCTACAGGTGTGTGTGTTTAAATCATGTTAAAATCAAGAAACAACACTCTGGTGAATTTTTAAAAATTTTGACCAAGAGGGGACCTAAGAGTGTGTGAGTGTTTAAGGCCATGCTCAGCAGCTCCCCTGTAGGCTGGAGCAGGAACTGTAATAGCCCTTAAACACACGTCGTTCACACACACACACTCCTCTATTGTTTGAATGGCCTGCTGTCCTCTGACTCTAGAGCTGCTGTTTAACAGGCTGCTTACTAAAGGAACAAACATTATATAGATTATATCTCTTTACTAAATACCCTGACTAGTTTCAAACTTTGCATTACTTTAAAATTAAATACTACAGGATCCAAGAAAAAACGATTAAAAAATCTAAACAACCAGGATGTAATTAGAAATACATCTGCCATCAAAATGTGTGTGTCCTCAGTTTCTACAAATAAATATAGTAAATACCATCCATCATGGCCGTGGAGAGACCGTAAAACTTTATTAAATTATTAAGGGATCTCATTCAATGCTTTTGTAAACATTTTTTGTTTCTGTGTGT
>NC_090179.1:17064525-17077025 GCF_024679245.1 Pseudorasbora parva
TCTCTAATGTATTAATTGCAGGTCATTATTGAATAGTGATTACGTTACACACACACACTCACTCAGGTCCCCTGTTAGATAGTAAATCACGACGCCTGTGTGTTTGCTGTGACATTTCTTATCATCACAAACACACTGCTAAGATTTAGAGTTTTTACAGCAATAACTGAGTTTAAAGGGTTAAATCAAGCAGAAATAGCTCTCTAATGTATTAATTGCAGGTCATTATTGAATAGTGATTACGTTACACACACACTCACTCAGGTCCCCTGTTAGATAGTAAATCACGACGCCTGTGTGTTTGCTGTGACATTTCTTATCATCACAAACACACTGTAAAGATTTAGAGTTTTTACAGTAATACCTGAGTATAAAGAGTTAAATCAAGCAGAAATAGCTCTCTAATGTATTAATTGCCGGTCATTATTGAATAGTGATTACGTTACACACACACTGACTCAGGTCCCCTGTTAGATAGTAAATCACGACGCCTGTGTGTTTGCTGTGACATTTCTTATCATCACAAACAAGCTGCAAAGATTTAGAGTTTTTACAGCAATACCTGAGCTTAAAGGGTTAAATCAAGCAGAAATAGCTCTCTAATGTATTAATTGCAGGTCATTATTGAATAGTGAATATGTTACACACACACTGACTCAGGTCCCCTGTTAGATAGTAAATCACGACGCCTGTGTGTTTGCTGTGACATTTCTTATCATCACAAACAAACTGCAAAGATTTAGAGTTTTTACAGCAATAACTGAGTTTAAAGGGTTAAATCAAGCAGAAATAGCTCTCTAATGTATTAATTGCAGGTCATTATTGAATAGTGATTACGTTACACACACACTGACTCAGGTCCCCTGTTAGATAGTAAATCACGACGCCTGTGTGTTTGCTGTGACATTTCTTATCATCACAAACAAGCTGCAAAGATTTAGAGTTTTTACAGCAATACCTGAGCTTAAAGGGTTAAATCAAGCAGAAATAGCTCTCTAATGTATTAATTGCAGGTCATTATTGAATAGTGAATATGTTACACACACACTGACTCAGGTCCCCTGTTAGATAGTAAATCACGACGCCTGTGTGTTTGCTGTGACATTTCTTATCATCACAAACAAACTGCAAAGATTTAGAGTTTTTACAGCAATAACTGAGTTTAAAGGGTTAAATCAAGCAGAAATAGCTCTCTAATGTATTAATTGCAGGTCATTATTGAATAGTGATTACGTTACACACACACTGACTCAGGTCCCCTGTTAAGCCCCGTTTCCACCACAGGAACTTTACCCAGGAACTAGGAACTTTGGGTGGTACTTCGTGTGTTTAGACCGAAGGAACCAGGGTATAAATGAAGTTCCGGGTAAATATTTCCCCCTCCAAACGGCCCTGCTCGCGAGGTAGTACTTTTTCAAAGTTCAGGAACTTTCGAGGGCGGGACTTGGGTGCTGAACATGCTGATTGGTTGAGCTCAGGCAGCATTTTAGTTCAACCGGCATTTTCAAAAGTCTTTTGAGAGGTTCGGTCTACGTTCAGTAAATATCAGTCTTGCTCTCTGTCTGGTGGCGCGCGGTCGTCTCAGCCATCTCACGTGAAATGTCCGTAATAGCTGATAATAATATACATTGTCATTTTAAATCTAGCTTTACAAGGTTTCTGAATGTGCTGCATGCTGCTGAATCTGCATATTAGTGCTCTTTTCTGTCATTGTTAATTACCTCTTTAGTAAACCGATACATAACCAGCAAAAGCAGCACAGCTTGAATCTCTTCCATACTCGTTATTTTTTTTTTTCCACCATGTAAACGACCTGGCCGATTACTTTTAAGTGTGTGTCCTTACATGACGTGACGGCGCGCGCCGCGCTCATGTTGACAAGAGAGGAAAGTACATTTTTCTGAGGGGTAAACGTTTTATTTCGTAAGTTATGAAGATAATGTTGGAGTAATGACACAGCGTATATTGCCCCAGGCAGTTTTTACTTTAACTGCGCCTGACAGAAGATTTTTTTTTCTGAGATGATTATTACACTTTACAACAAATAGTTATAAATAATACTGTATTAGTCCTGGTGGCCGTTAAGAGTTGCTATGGCTACAGTTAACACACTCCAGCTGCTGGAGAAAACAGCGTTGACATTTTTGGTGCGGCAGACAAACTGCATGTGACAAAATGATTGCGATTGAAAGTCATCACATGTAAACACCAGATCGGTTTAGATAACGTCTCATGTAAACAGTTCACTAAATCTTTCAGTCGGTACACTTAAAAATTATTACTGTGATTTGGAGGAACAGTCGCGCGCAGTCCTACATCACCGGACTAATTTGCCTAATCTTCTCGGAACTTTATCGCGGTCGAAACGCAGACAGCTGCAGGTCTGGGGGGGAGAAAAGTTCCTGTAAAAAAGTTCCTGGTACAAATTGTTCCGGGTAATTTTGGTGGAAACGGGGCTTTAGATAGTAAATCACGACGCCTGTGTGTTTGCTGTGACATTTCTTATCATCATAAACACACTGCAAAGATTTAGAGTTTTTACAGCAATAACTGAGTTTAAAGGGTTAAATCAAGCAGAAATATCTCTCTAATGTATTAATTGCCGGTCATTATTGAATAGTGATTACGTTACACACACACTCACTCAGGTCCCCTGTTAGATAGTAAATCACGACGCCTGTGTGTTTGCTGTGACATTTCTTATCATCATAAACACACTGCAAAGATTTAGAGTTTTTACAGCAATAACTGAGTTTAAAGAGTTAAATCAAGCAGAAATATCTCTCTAATGTATTAAATGCAGGTCATTATTGAATAGTGAATATGTTACACACACACTGACTCAGGTCCCCTGTTAGATAGTAAATCACGACGCCTGTGTGTTTCTCTCCCCAACCCCCACAACCCCCCACTCACAATTTACATTTCAATAAGGGAAGACTTGAAAAACCAGTTTGTGAACCACAGGCCAATAGAGCTCAAACTACCAGTGTGGCAGAACCCTTCTCAAATAAACTAGAGAAGATGCTGGGATTTGCCCTGCCAAATTAAACTAAATTACAGTTTTTACAATCGCTAGGCCACGTTTCTCAATACTTTGGTCATTTTCAAAACTTGTTCTCCAAACCAACTTTCTGCTTCACATCAGTTATTTCACATTCAAAATCCACAAAAACTAACAAAACACTTAATTCATGTCTCAAATCAAGTGCCAATGATCCACAGTTTAGCTTGCACAGACTGAAGTTGTGATCACTCTGTGAAGAGTTTTGAAAAAGTGACCAACATTTGTTTGACAAATTTGAGAGTGCCAGAGACTTTAACTAAGGAGAAAATTCTGAGCAAAGCATGCGATACTGTTGAGATCCCTTCTGAAACTTTAGAGGAGACACATATGAGCAATCCAGTCTCTCTAGCCAAGGAGACAAATCAGAGCGTAGTATGTGATGTTGTTGAGATCTCTTATGAAACTTTAGTGGAGATAAACATGAGAGAATGTCATTTTTTGTCTCAGGATAAACATGTGAGAAGCAGGAGACTTAGCCGTATGTCTCAATTTGATGTTCACTTGATCTCATTTCTGTCTAGGAGAAAGATGTGAGTTGAGAAGGAGATCTCAGGTTTGATTTTCCTTTCCTCTAGGTTGGCCTTTGGTTCACAAACTGGGTTTTTAGGGCCCTATAAAATCCGTTTTATTTTTTCCCAAATTCCGTTTTTTCCGTTTTAATTTTTGCAGATTTCTTTTTTTCCGTTAAAATGTTTGGTAATTCAGTTTTTTTTACCCTTTACTGTAATTTTGGTGAAAAGAGAGTTTGCTTTTAATGTTAATATAATACAACATAAAACAAAAAATAGGAATGACCTTAAATTTATCGAGGTAACAAACATCACATTTACTTTTTAGGACAAATAT
The DNA here is from genome assembly GCF_024679245.1 of Pseudorasbora parva. Lineage (NCBI taxonomy): Eukaryota > Metazoa > Chordata > Actinopteri > Cypriniformes > Gobionidae > Pseudorasbora > Pseudorasbora parva. The sequence continues at coordinate 17,068,439 of NC_090179.1, forward strand.
GATATTTGACATAACACTGCACTTCAAATACTTCAAATATTAATGGTTATTAGCTTTAAACTTTCCGGTAAAATAAATTATAATAGTTTATATAAGTTAAAATGAAAGTGCTCCATTAGCTTTTTCTTTCAAGTAATTTTTTTTTTTAAAAGAACTAAAAAAAAAAAATCATAAGAATCATATTTTACAGTACTCTTAAGTACTCTTAAGTAAAACATTTAAATTTGAAAATTAACATAAAAAAAACATTGCACCATGAAATCATGTAGTGAATTGTTCTGTGTGTTTAACAATCACCATAATGATATCCAGAGCTGTGAAAAATAAAAATACACGAAAACACAACACTGCCTGAAGTTTTTTTCCCCAACTTCAAAGGCCCCTTTAAATGATTAAAACTAGATGCTTAATTTTAACTTTAAGGTTACTTATCATGTAAACTACCCATATAGAGCATGTTAAATGCATGTTTGGAACAGACTAACAGAGGGGAAAACGGTTGCATTTGCAGCAGATATGCAATGCTGCCTAATGTGCACATTATAAATCAAAGCACGAGATGACAGGGGTCGAGCAGAACACCGGAAAATCTGAAAGAATGGACAATACTTGTCTGTCTGTGCAATACACGAGCGTGGCTCACGCTCTCCATACGGAAAGCTTCTGTGCCGCCTGCGCGTGCAGTGTGAAACCGCCGTTAGCGTCGAGTTTCTTAACTTTTTCGCTGCCGAAAGCAGAGCCGTGGAGACCAACTTCGCCATACTTTCATCGTTTTGAAGGGCGAGCTGAAATGACGGGAGGGGTTGTGTCGCGAAGATTTGCTTCCCCCGGTCTGCACTTTCCTCAGACATACGTTCTTAACCCACACGACACAGAATTTCATTACAAATATGTAAAATTCCGGGGAAATCTGCGTTAACACCAGATTCCGCGTTTATATGCAGATTCCGCGTTAATATGCCAATTCCGCGATTCCGTCCGCGATTCCGTGATCGCGGAAATTATAGGGCCCTAGGTTTTCAAGTCTTCCCTTATTTATTATTATTAAAATGTAAATTGTGTGGGGGGTTGTGTGGATCTACTGTGTTTGTGGGCCCAGTTTACAGCAGTTAGTTCACCTACAAATGAAAATTAGCCCATGATTTACTCACTCTCAAGTCATCCCAAGTGTATATGACATTCTTTTTTCAAATGAATAAAATCTGAGTTATTTAAATTTATATTAAAAAAGTCCTGGCTCTTCCCAGCTTTAAAATGCCAGTGCCTTGTCGGTCCATAAAAGTGCATCTAACCATCATATAACTGATCCACACAGTAACTGATCCATAGACTAAAATACTAGCTTTCGGTTTTCAGTGCCACACGAATCACATTGCGCTTAAAGGACAACTCCGGTGAGAAATGACCCTAGGGGTAATTAACAGATGGTTATCGAGTAGATCGTTCTCTGGGATGCGGTTTCATGAAAATCGAATTTAAAGAGTTTTATCTCTAAACACAGATTAGCTTATAATGTTTGTCTATGGGGCATGGAATAAGTGAAATTAAATCGCTAGTTAATACCACTAACAAGGCTCAAAATAACCTCACACTAACAAGGCAGCATAATGAGGATCCCTACATGCACACCGCAGCATTGAGAACTTGTTAGAGTACAAACGGTTTAATAAGAAGATACTTTCTAAAGACAGTACATTACACGTTTACAGACTGCAGCCATCTTGGAAAACAGTCTCGACGACTCGAGCCACGAACGTTGTGCTAAGTGAGCTGATCGATAGGAATTAAGTTTGTGAAATCTAATTACATGGACTTTTTTTTCTTTTTTTTTCTCTACTGCGTTCAGTGCTTTCTTCCGGAAACAATGGCCCATGTGAGATTCCAAGTCACAGTTCATCACTTAGCACAGCGTTCGTCACTCAAATCTGTTTTTAGAGATACAACTCTTTACACTTGATTTCCATGAAAACGCATCCCAGAGAACGATCTACTCGATAACCATCTGTTAATTACCCCAAGGGTCATTTCTCACCGGAGTTGTACTTTAAAGAGTAACCCTTCTTCACCCATGAATCCTTGACGTATGTGCACTGACAAACACAGAAGAGAGAAGATAGAGCTAAACAAAACTTAGCGTCAGGGGTTACTCTTTTCATAATAACACTAAAACACAATTTCTTTCAATAAAAATAGTTTGTTTAGTCTATAAAGTTTAAAATATGAACATTGTTCTTACACAAACGTGCCACTTTGCTTCAGAAGGCTCTTCATTACTCATGTGCTATATGCGTGAACACCTAAAGCACACGCCCCAAAAGCTGTATCTCTGACAGTCCACGAATGCTAAACTAAAATGCTAAAATTAATACAAAATTATTTTAAAAAAATAGGAAGTATCCCAGTAAACATAGTTGCTTATGTCATAGTAGGTTCAGTTAAGTGAACATACACTTTGAGAAAAAGTAACTTTAAAATTATTAACTTATAAAAAAAAAAAATATATATATATATATATATAATATATATATATATATATATATATATATATATATATATATATATATATATATATATATATATATATTTTTTTTTTTATTATTATTTTTTTTACAGTGAGGACAATACACTGTTATATTACAACTACTGACAGACCGTCCTGAAAAGCACTGTTTATTTCATGTGTATCATATCTTTTGTATTTATTTGTGCTTTCACTTGTAATGTGTTTGGGTTAGTGGTTTAGATGTGCTCTTGAAATTGGAATAGAGAATAGTGTGTGTTGAGTTTGCTGCTCAACCCCCCACCAGTAATTTACATTTCAATGCATGAAGACTCTCACAGGTGATACAAAGAAGCTCACTACTGTTACCTGTGTCCTAGACCAAATACACTGCCAAAAATAAATTGAAATTACATGATGAAATGAAATTACAATCGCTAGGACACATTTACCAATCTTTAGGAGAACTGAGTGAGGAGTTTATAAATTTGCTAACCAACTTTCAGCTTCACAGCAGTTAATTTTACATTTACAAATCAACTCATTCTTACAGAGCACTGGCAGCACAGGTTTATCCAACACTAACATCAGGAACATTATACAATTAAAATGTCTTTACAAAACTAGAATGACACTCTCTGCTGCTTATAATTCACTGCATGCTTACAGTACAGTACAACATTATTCCTAAGTTTCCTCTTTTGAATGGATTTTAATGGCCTAACACTTGTGTTGGTGTTCAGTTTCATCAAAGTTGCTTTGATAGTGTTTGATTTTTTTAGCAGTATAAATTGCATTACAGTATTACTGTATACATGTTGTAAATTGCTGTCTCATTCAGTTTTGTATTATGTTATTGTTTTGTCCATAATTTTAACACTTTTGAAAACAGCATGTAAGGATGTGCGAATTGGCCTGTAGAACAAAGTTTTGATTGTGTTTGTGTTTGTGTCAAAGTGAGAAAAGATTTCAGGTAAATTGAAAGATGTTGCCATTGAATGCATTTTTTGCGAAAGCAATGTTGATCCACAGTTAAGCTGTGATATAAAATGTTCTTTTACAAAACATTTCTCAATAATAAACACACTTTTTCAACTTTTTCAACTCTTCACACAGTGATCACAACTTCAGTCTGTGCAAGCTAAACTGTGGATCATTGGCACTTGATTTGAGACATGAATTAAGTGTTTTGTTGGTTTTTGTGGATTTTGAATGTGAAATAACTGATGTGAAGCAGAAAGTTGGTTTGGAGAACTGTGTGAAGGATTTTGAAAATGACCAAAGTATTGAGAAATGTGGCCTAGCGATTGTAAAAAATTTAATTTAGTTTAATTTGGCAGGGCAAATCCCAGCATCTTCTCTAGTTTATTTGAGAAGGGTTCTGCCACATTGGTATATTGAGCTCTATTGGCCTGTGGTTCACAAACTGGTTTTTCAAGTCTCCCTTATTGAAATGTAAATTGTGAGTGGGGGGTTGTGGGGGTTGAGGAGAGAAACACACAGGCGTCGTGATTTACTATCTAACAGGGGACCTGAGTCAGTGTGTGTGTAACATATTCACTATTCAATAATGACCGGCAATTAATACATTAGAGAGCTATTTCTGCTTGATTTAACCCTTTAAACTCAGGTATTGCTGTAAAAACTCTAAATCTTTACAGTGTGTTTGTGATGATAAGAAATGTCACAGCAAACACACAGGCGTCGTGATTTACTATCTTACAGGGGACCTGAGTCAGTGTGTGTGTAACGTAGTCACTATTCAATAATGACCTGCAATTAATACATTAGAGAGCTATTTCTGCTTGATTTAACCCTTTAAACTCAGGTATTGCTGTAAAAACTCTAAATCTTAGCAGTGTGTTTGTGATAATAAGAAATGTCACAGCAAACACACAGGCGTCGTGATTTACTATCTAACAGGGGACCTGAGTCAGTGTGTGTGTGTAACATAATCACTATTCAATAATGACCTGCAATTAATACATTAGAGAGCTATTTCTGCTTGATTTAACCCTTTAAACTCAGGTATTGCTGTAAAAACTCTAAATCTTTACAGTGTGTTTGTGATGATAAGAAATGTCACAGCAAACACACAGGCGTCGTGATTTACTATCTAACAGGGGACCTGAGTCAGTGTGTGTGTAACGTAGTCACTATTCAATAATGACCTGCAATTAATACATTAGAGAGCTATTTCTGCTTGATTTAACCCTTTAAACTCAGGTATTGCTGTAAAAACTCTAAATCTTAGCAGTGTGTTTGTGATAATAAGAAATGTCACAGCAAACACACAGGCGTCGTGATTTACTATCTAACAGGGGACCTGAGTCAGTGTGTGTGTGTGTAACGTAGTCACTATTCAATAATGACCTGCAATTAATACATTAGAGAGCTATTTCTGCTTGATTTAACCCTTTAAGCTCAGGTATTGCTGTAAAAACTCTAAATCTTAGCAGTGTGTTTGTGATAATAAGAAATGTCACAGCAAACACACAGGCGTCGTGATTTACTATCTAACAGGGGACCTGAGTGAGTGTGTGTGTGTAACGTAATCACTATTCAATAATGACCTGCAATTAATACATTAGAGAGCTATTTCTGCTTGATTTAACCCTTTAAACTCAGGTATTGCTGTAAAAACTCTAAATCTTTACAGTGTGTTTGTGATGATAAGAAATGTCACAGCAAACACACAGGCGTCGTGATTTACTATCTAACAGGGGACCTGAGTCAGTGTGTGTGTAACATATTCACTATTCAATAATGACCTGCAATTAATACATTAGAGAGCTATTTCTGCTTGATTTAACCCTTTAAACTCAGGTATTGCTGTAAAAACTCTAAATCTTTGCAGTGTGTTTGTGATGATAAGAAATGTCACAGCAAACACACAGGCGTCGTGATTTACTATCTAACAGGGGACCTGAGTCAGTGTGTGTGTGTAACGTAGTCACTATTCAATAATGACCTGCAATTAATACATTAGAGAGCTATTTCTGCTTGATTTAACCCTTTAAACTCAGGTATTGCTGTAAAAACTCTAAATCTTAGCAGTGTGTTTGTGATAATAAGAAATGTCACAGCAAACACACAGGCGTCGTGATTTACTATCTAACAGGGGACCTGAGTCAGTGTGTGTGTAACATATTCACTATTCAATAATGACCGGCAATTAATACATTAGAGAGCTATTTCTGCTTGATTTAACCCTTTAAACTCAGTTATTGCTGTAAAAACTCTAAATCTTTACAGTGTGTTTGTGATGATAAGAAATGTCACAGCAAACACACAGGTGTCGTGATTTACTATCTAACAGGGGACCTGAGTCAGTGTGTGTGTGTAACATAATCACTATTCAATAATGACCTGCAATTAATACATTAGAGAGCTATTTCTGCTTGATTTAACCCTTTAAACTCAGGTATTGCTGTAAAAACTCTAAATCTTTACAGTGTGTTTGTGATGATAAGAAATGTCACAGCAAACACACAGGCGTCGTGATTTACTATCTAACAGGGGACCTGAGTCAGTGTGTGTGTGTAACGTAGTCACTATTCAATAATGACCTGCAATTAATACATTAGAGAGCTATTTCTGCTTGATTTAACCCTTTAAACTCAGGTATTGCTGTAAAAACTCTAAATCTTAGCAGTGTGTTTGTGATAAGAAGAAATGTCACAGCAAACACACAGGCGTCGTGATTTACTATCTAACAGGGGACCTGAGTCAGTGTGTGTGTGTAACGTAGTCACTATTCAATAATGACCTGCAATTAATACATTAGAGAGCTATTTCTGCTTGATTTAACCCTTTAAACTCAGGTATTGCTGTAAAAACTCTAAATCTTAGCAGTGTGTTTGTGATAATAAGAAATGTCACAGCAAACACACAGGCGTCGTGATTTACTATCTAACAGGGGACCTGAGTCAGTGTGTGTGTAACATATTCACTATTCAATAATGACCGGCAATTAATACATTAGAGAGCTATTTCTGCTTGATTTAACCCTTTAAACTCAGGTATTGCTGTAAAAACTCTAAATCTTTACAGTGTGTTTGTGATGATAAGAAATGTCACAGCAAACATACAGGCGTCGTGATTTACTATCTATCAGGGGACCTGAGTCAGTGTGTGTGTAACGTAGGCACTATTCAATAATGACCTGCAATTAATACATTAGAGAGCTATTTCTGCTTGATTTAACCCTTTAAACTCAGGTATTGCTGTAAAAACTCTAAATCTTAGCAGTGTGTTTGTGATAATAAGAAATGTCACAGCAAACACACAGGCGTCGTGATTTACTATCTAACAGGGGACCTGAGTGAGTGTGTGTGTAACATATTCACTATTCAATAATGACCGGCAATTAATACATTAGAGAGCTATTTCTGCTTGATTTAACCCTTTAAACTCAGTTATTGCTGTAAAAACTCTAAATCTTTACAGTGTGTTTATGATGATAAGAAATGTCACAGCAAACACACAGGCGTCGTGATTTACTATCTAACAGGGGACCTGAGTGAGTGTGTGTGTAACAATCACTATTCAATAATGACCTGCAATTAATACATTAGAGAGCTATTTCTGCTTGATTTAACCCTTTAAACTCAGGTATTGCTGTAAAAACTCTAAATCTTTACAGTGTGTTTGTGATGATAAGAAATGTCACAGCAAACACACAGGCGTCGTGATTTACTATCTAACAGGGGACCTGAGTCAGTGTGTGTGTAACGTAGTCACTATTCAATAATGACCTGCAATTAATACATTAGAGAGCTATTTCTGCTTGATTTAACCCTTTAAACTCAGGTATTGCTGTAAAAACTCTAAATCTTAGCAGTGTGTTTGTGATAATAAGAAATGTCACAGCAAACACACAGGCGTCGTGATTTACTATCTAACAGGGGACCTGAGTCAGTGTGTGTGTGTGTAACGTAGTCACTATTCAATAATGACCTGCAATTAATACATTAGAGAGCTATTTCTGCTTGATTTAACCCTTTAAGCTCAGGTATTGCTGTAAAAACTCTAAATCTTAGCAGTGTGTTTGTGATAATAAGAAATGTCACAGCAAACACACAGGCGTCGTGATTTACTATCTAACAGGGGACCTGAGTCAGTGTGTGTGTGTAACGTAGTCACTATTCAATAATGACCTGCAATTAATACATTAGAGAGCTATTTCTGCTTGATTTAACCCTTTAAACTCAGGTATTGCTGTAAAAACTCTAAATCTTAGCAGTGTGTTTGTGATAATAAGAAATGTCACAGCAAACACACAGGCGTCGTGATTTACTATCTAACAGGGGACCTGAGTCAGTGTGTGTGTAACATATTCACTATTCAATAATGACCGGCAATTAATACATTAGAGAGCTATTTCTGCTTGATTTAACCCTTTAAACTCAGTTATTGCTGTAAAAACTCTAAATCTTTACAGTGTGTTTGTGATGATAAGAAATGTCACAGCAAACACACAGGTGTCGTGATTTACTATCTAACAGGGGACCTGAGTCAGTGTGTGTGTGTAACATAATCACTATTCAATAATGACCTGCAATTAATACATTAGAGAGCTATTTCTGCTTGATTTAACCCTTTAAACTCAGGTATTGCTGTAAAAACTCTAAATCTTTACAGTGTGTTTGTGATGATAAGAAATGTCACAGCAAACACACAGGCGTCGTGATTTACTATCTAACAGGGGACCTGAGTCAGTGTGTGTGTGTAACGTAGTCACTATTCAATAATGACCTGCAATTAATACATTAGAGAGCTATTTCTGCTTGATTTAACCCTTTAAGCTCAGGTATTGCTGTAAAAACTCTAAATCTTAGCAGTGTGTTTGTGATAATAAGAAATGTCACAGCAAACACACAGGCGTCGTGATTTACTATCTAACAGGGGACCTGAGTCAGTGTGTGTGTAACATGTTCACTATTCAATAATGACCTGCAATTAATACATTAGAGAGCTATTTCTGCTTGATTTAACCCTTTAAACTCAGGTATTGCTGTTAAAACTCTAAATCTTTGCAACGTGTTTATGATGATAAGAAATGTCACAGCAAACACACAGGCGTCG